>NC_061863.1:27348204-27624569 GCF_907164915.1 Impatiens glandulifera
ATGCGTGCGCGCTTCTCCTCGGTTGCAACGGGCTACGCTACGCTCATCTAATGGTTGAAATTCCAGTTGTAGTGGATCCTTCGCGTTTCGGCTGCATTTGATTACTAATATATATATTTATTAAATCCTTTAGGGTTTATTTGAAATTCATTATTCTTTTACCCTTTTGGCATTAATATTGATTTTTTTAAAATACACAAAATATTAATATAAATATGACAAATATTTTACAAATTTATTTTATTTTTATTTTTGTATATTTTTAGGATTAAATAAATAATTGTTTTAGATGAAATGGATACAACAATTCATTCTAAATTAATTATTTTTGTCCTTTTAACTTTTCAAAAATTATTTTGAGATAAAATGGGTATAACATTTATCCTAAATAATTTTATTTTTTTTGTTTTGTCTTTAACCCTTAATTAATTTTTATGAATTACCACGATAATTAATTTAAATTAATTTTTATAATTGGGTTTTTGGCCATAGGGTTAATTATTTTGATTTTATTTATTTCAAAATAAATCAAAATAATTATTTTAATATTATAAATTATAGTGTAGATTTTAGTGCTTATAGAGTGCCCCTCTCGCATCGAGTTTGAATACAACAAACTGGTTTTTGAAAATGTTGATTCGAGTATGACATCTAAAACTAGGTTATCTAGTATAATTTATAATTAAGGGGTTTAGAAGGTTAGAACATGTAGCGTGCTGACAATTGGAGTGACCGGGTGATGCTGTGTATAGCAGTTCATCAAGGTACTTCCAAGCGTTGTTGTAGGGATCTTTCTTTGGTTCTTATCCTAACAAGGATAATTCTTGGCAATCCTGTTTTACAGAACTTAACAAAATACTCATAAAATCCCTGGGGTAAAGATAATCTTTAAGTATTGAAACATCAATTTTTGTCTAGCATTAATATCAACAGATTATTCAAGATAGTCATGTACAAATGTTTAGGGATTATGGTCATGAGATTTGTAGGGAACATGAAAATTTTAGTAATATTTCATGTGGGTTACATTTTCATGGTGAACATAAACATATGATCATGTGACTATCAATAGATAAGTCTTGGTAAGGAAGTCGACAAACTTTCCTATGTGTCTTTCTATCGTGTGATCATGTATATATGATCATGGTATCATTGATGTTTATTGCAGAAGTTAAAAAATTTTCGTGAAGATCACTCATATATGAGGTTAAGATTTATCTTCTATAAATGATCGTGGTGCTATCAATAGATAAACTTTCGTGTCATTGTGAATTCGGAGTAGAACATTTATTGAAGAATGGGACTTTATTGGAGAACGCGAACTTATCATAATACCTATCATAAGATAGGATTTGAACATGATCATGTATAAATGATAAATGTTCTTGTCAATAAACAAAGATTCGATACGTATTGAGTGATAGGGTTTGGATGCCCATTCGGATGATAGAGTTTCAATACCTATTCTGACGATTGGGTTTTTGTTAGAGTACCTATAGAGAGACAGGGTTTTCTTTGGTATCTTATCAAGATATGAGGTTAGGTTACCTATTTAGTGATAGGATTTGTTCGAGGTCTTATCGAGGGATAGGTCTTTAAGATGACACGTATAAATGATTGGTATGATTGTTGACAAACAAAGCTTGGATACTGTCGAGAGATAGGATTTTGAAGTACCTGTTCGAATGACAGGGTTTGGATACATATTTAGACAATAGGGTTTGGATACCTATTCAGATGATAGGGTTTTTTAGAGTAGCTATCGAGATAAAGGGTTTTCTTGAGTATCTTATAAATAGATGAGGTTTGGTTACCTATCGAATGATAGGATTTTGTTCGAGAAGAATAGGGTTTTGAGATGATCACGT
Organism: Impatiens glandulifera; assembly: GCF_907164915.1. Classification (NCBI taxonomy): domain Eukaryota; kingdom Viridiplantae; phylum Streptophyta; class Magnoliopsida; order Ericales; family Balsaminaceae; genus Impatiens; species Impatiens glandulifera. The sequence continues at coordinate 27,350,073 of NC_061863.1, forward strand.
ATAAATTATCGTTGTGCTTGTTGAAAAACAATGCTTGGATACTATCGAGATATAGGAATTTGAGGTACATGTTATAGGGTTTGAAAACATATTTAGACGATAGGGTTTGGATACCTATTCACGCAATAGGTATTTTTTTCAAAATCTTTATCGAGAGATAGGGTTTACTTTTGAGATTTCTGATCTTAGTGATGTTGGGACAGTTGATACCTATTGAGAGATATGATTTTGATGGAATCACATACAAGCGATGTTTCGAACTATCGACATATAGGGTTTTGTCATAGAGTCATGTACAAATGACGTCTTTACCTATCAATAGATAGGGTTTATAGGCGGAATCGTAAATGAACGATTAGTGCACATATCAATAGATAGGGTTTCTAGAGGAATCATGTACAAATGTTGTGTCGACCTATTAACAAATATGATTTAGTAACGGAGTCTTGTACGAACAACGTCACCACCTATTAACAAATAGTATTTAGTCACAGAGTCGTGTGCAAACGACGTCTCAACCTATTGACAAATAAGATGTTAGGATCAGGATTGTCAAAGGAGACTATGGTCTCACAAAGGTGAACTCTTACACACACGTAGGTTGATAATAACCCTGTTAGATGTTAGTATCAGTCTCTATACTTCGCAAGTTGTCACAAACTCTTTAACTGAGTTCAAGTGCGGAAATGTTTGTTTAAACTTGAAGCAACATGGTACTAATTTGATTAATGATTTCTGAGGAGCATGCATCATATAATTTTGTCTTCTAATAATTTGGATGTCTGGAACAATTTGGCAAACAACTACTCTAAAAAATCATTATCAGACTTGCATCGAAATAGAAATTAAGGTTAAATTGGAAAACATTTGCTCCCAAGAAAGTTTAATCAGACTTGTATTAAAATGGCAATAATACAGTCTGGAAATGTGAAGACTGCCCTTTGTATTTACCAAAATTGTTTTGCATAACACTAAATAGGAAACTGCCGGTTGCGCTTTGTATAAAATTGTTTTAGCATATAACCGGTTCCGCTTCTTGTAATTGACCGAGCAAACTACCGAACAGTCTACCGGTTGTGCGTTTTGTAGATAACCAGGCAAACTACCATTGGATACACACTACCGAGGTAATGATACTGATAGGATCGGTGAAATCAATAGAGATGGGGTCTAACTATAGTTAGAAACTTCGGATAAAAGGATTGATAGAAATCATGTTAGGGATTAATATCACTTTCTATTCTTCACAAACCTTCACAAACTCTTGAAACGATTAAAGTGTGGAACTGTTTGTTTGGTTTTGAAGCTTTGAACCAATGAATGATGAAAGACAGAAGGTAAAGAACACAACAAGTTGTTTATGGATATTCGGACCTAACTCTCTTACGTCACCCTTTCTTCCAACAACCGGAAGGATTTCACTAAACTTCTTTGAATCAAATACAGTATACTGAATAGCTAACACTTTGTTGAACAGAACAAACTCTATTCAACTTATAATATGATCAATAATATCTCTCAGCTAGACAGTATTTTTGATTCTCTCTTGAACTTGAAAATAATGTACAATTAGTAAGTGCAAGAGTAAGGTTGTAGCAAAATGAACAGAGTAATCGGTAGATCGAGAGAGTGAGATTCGGCCGTTGTTCTTGAGCATCTATTTGTAGTAGAAGGACATCAATGGTCAAATCTTCTGCATGGACACATGGCAAGCGTCCATTGGAGAACCTCCATAGTACAAGAGTACAACAAACTCTGCGCTCATGGATCGTGGCCGTACTGAATGGTAGTGCGCCGGATATCCTTATGGAACTATCCAGTACTGAACAATTAGTGGGAGGAATATTCGAAAATGTGGCGTTTATTCATTTGATGCAAATAGGTGGCTTAGTGGACTGCAAGAAGGAGTGGAGCAAGAAAGAGTGGAGCAGGAGTAGCGTACAACTAGTTGATTGTATGCTAACTTTAAATGGCTGCTGAAGCGAAGCATTAGACGTGCTCCATTAGAATTTCAAGTCTAAGGGAGTTAGACGCCAATGTCTAACAACAATTTCTATTAGACCACCAAGTCTAATGGAGTTAGACTGCAACGTCTAACTTCGCATCCCATTAGACTACCACGGCTAATAGAGTTAGACTGCAGCGTCTAACTTTGAATCACTTCAGATTAATCTGAAGGAGTTAGACGCCAACGTCTAACTACGTATCTGTTAGACTGGCGCGTCTATCTACGTATCTGTTAGACTTGCACGTCTAACTACATATTTGTTAGACTTGTACGTCTAACTACGTATCTGTTAGTCTGACTACGTATCTGTTAGACTTGCATGTCTAACTACGTATCTATTAGACTGACACGTCTAAGTACGTATTTGTTAGACTAACACGTCTAACTATGTATCTATTAGACTGGCACGTCTAACTACGTATCTGTTAGACTTGCACGTCTAACTACGTACCTGTTAGACTGACACGTCTAACTACGTATCTGTTAGACTAGCACGTCTAACTAACAACGCGTCTAATTAGCCTTCTTAGACCACGTCTAAGTTAGCCAAATCTGATGCACCTGCATAGAAATAATTAGACGACTTAGTTTTATTCATAACTTAGATTTAATCAAAATTATAATTAAGTTTTAATCGTATATATCATCAAAACAAAATTGGCATGGAATAAATTTATTCTCTTAACAAAATAATTTGACCCAATAATTTTTCCTTTTTTGATGAAGTTATAAACTTAATTAAAAGATTTAAACAACTATATGTATAATCAATGAATAGCACAACAACATGAACAAAGGATCATATATTCATATTTTCAAAATATTAGGAGATACATAGCATGACCAATAAACGGAGAATTTTCAAAAACAACAAAATATTTTCTTTCCCCCAAAATCTAAGGCCATATCTTTTCCTTTTCCACCTTTTTAACATCATCGAGAGAGATAGATTCCTACTGATTCTTTTCGTCCAGAAAGATCTCCTGATTTCTTTTCTTGAGTTTGAGCCTCCTAGCTTGGATATCATAGTCAAGAACTTTTTGATAGTTCAGGACTCTAGAAGATTTGATAAGAATTCCAGGACTTCTAACTCTTTAAGTGAGACAAGGAAGCAGTAGGCTAAGCTGAGCAGCATATCTAGGAGACATTTTTTCAGTCAATTCTAACAAGTTGTGGAAAATGATACTTGACCAGTTGATTTCTATCCCCTTATTGATAGCAATCATCATCTCGAAGACGGTCTTCGAGTAGGAGTTGGAACATCCTTTGGCTAAGAGGGATCGAGAAATGATATCGTTGAGTAAAGAGAACTCAACTTTCAGGGAAGAATATAGTCCAGAATTATTGACAGGAACCAGAATCTCATCACGAAAAGTGTCGGAGAAGACAAGCCCCATCTCAGACAGGACTTCCTTCGAAAAAGGTGGAAACTCAAAAGTCCCTCGGTCGAAAGGTTGAAGAACTGAGCGAAAGATTCTTTAGTGAAACATGCAATATCATTGAAGATTCTTGCCATGACTATTCTGTTGTTGTATAAGCCAACGTTTTTGAAATACTCACGAGCCTCTAGTTCGTGAATGACGACATGAGCCTTGAGAAAATTTTCAAGGCCTAATGCTTTGAGCGATTCAAACATAGATACCATCTCACGAATCACCAGCGTGGAAACAGAGTCAAAGTCTATTTGAAGGGTGGATGGCACAATAGAACCCATTTCAAAAGTAAAATGCAAGGATTTCTTGTAGAATACTAAGAGGCACACGAAGAACTCTTAGAGAGAGAAATGAGGATTCGCGGAAAGGAGATACTCAATCCTTTGAATATGACCATTTCTTTTATAAAGGAATGCTGACGTATTACCATTAATGCAATGATTATATGATCCGTCAAAGATGAAAGGATATATGTTCCCAAGGGACGCATCATTTAAGATAAGCAGCATTTAAGACCATAATCATAAAAATTGTCATTAATGTCATGGGTGTAGATGAAAGTCATCAGAAATTTTAGTCATTCTTTTAACGTTGAGAGACGCATGTCTTCAAGTTATTGAAGAAATGACTATTTAATATTGGGGGGAATAGTACATAGAAAGCTACCATAGTAGGACAGCTATCCCACTAGCCTGAACATGAGCAATCTAAGTACACATGTAGTTAGACGTCTAACTTTCTTTTCACACTCTATGCCTCTAATCTGGATAGACGTCTATTAGACGTCAGCGTCTAACCACGCTTGTCTTATAGATGACCAAAAGTCTATTAGACTCCGAACGTCTAATTACGCATTAACACTACGTGCTAGATGTGTGTCGGGTTAGACATCAGCGTATAACCACGCTAGTCTGACCGACGTCTAAACGTCTAATAGACCTTGACGTCTAACCGAGCAGGTCATCAACCAAGACTTTTATCCAGACAGCAGCATATACTACTTAAGCAAGTATGCGTCTAAGTAGATATGATCCTTAAACTACTGATCCATTTGACATATTGAGACCTCTGTCTACATGTCTTTCCAGTTACATTTGAAAAATATATTCCCCTCAATGTATGCATGATTAGTTCAACTAAATCAATCAAGATCAACAAGCCCTAAAATATTTCTAAAGTAAAAAAACTTAGTCTCGGGTAGTGGCTTTGTGAATATGTCTGCCACTTGTTGATCTGTGGGGACACATTCAAGGCGAATATGCTTCTAACTGACAAGCTCTCGGATGAAATGATGTCTAATTTCGATGTGCTTTGTCCGAGAGAGCAGAACTAGATTGTAGGTGATGGAAATTGTACTTGTGTTGTCGCAGAAAATCGGAGATTCTTCTACTTCTATCCCATAGTCCTTTAGTTGTTATTGAATCCATAAAAGTTGAGAACAACAACTTCCTGCTACAACGTATTCAGCTTCAATTATAGACGTGGAGACTGACGTCTTCTTCTTGCTGAACCAGGAAATCAAATGATCACCAAGAAACTGGCAAGTTCCACAAGTGTTTTTTCGATAGATCTTGCAACCTGCATAATCTGCATCTGAGAAGTTTTTTAGATTGAAACTAGAATCCTTCGGATACCACAATCCCACATTTTGAGTTCCCTTTAAATACTTCAAAATACGCTTAGCAACAATAAAGTGAGATAGTTTAGGATTAGCCTGGAATCTTCCACATGTAACAACATAAAACTGAATGTCGGGTTGGCTAGCAGTAAGGTAGAGCAAAGAGTAGATGAGCCCTCTATAGGTAGTGATGTCAATGCTTTGTCCATCTTCATCTTTGTCTAACTTTCTAGAAGAACTTATTGGAGTGGCTGCAGCCGAGCAACTCTCCATTCTAAACTTCTTTAGCAATTCCTTGGTATATTTTGCTTGGTTGATGAGGGTCCCTATTTCAAGTTGAAGAACTTGAAGACCAAGGAATAAGGTTAATTCTCCCATCATCCTCATCTCAAATCTGTCATGCATCAACTTAGCAAATTTCTCACACAATTTGGAGTTAGTTGATCCAAATATGATATCATCAACATATACTTGAATAAGCAGAATATGAGAATCATTAACAAATCTAAACAATATTTTGTCTAATGACCCAATAACAAAATCGTGATCAAACAGAAACTTAGTCAAAGTGTCATACCAAGCTCTTGGAGATTGTTTCAAACCGTATAAAGCTTTGTCGAGTTTAAAAACATGATTTGGTAAAGTATGATCTAAAAAACCAAGAGGTTGTTCAACATAAACATCTTCATTTTGTTTACCATTTAAAAATGCACTTTTCATATCGATTTGAAAAACTTTAAAACTCTTAAAAGATGCATAAGTTAGGAAGATTCTGATTGCTTCATGTCTGGCTACAGGTGCAAATGACTCATCAAAGTCAATTCCTTCCTCATGTTTATACCCTTGAGCAAACAATCAGGCTTTGTTTCTTACGACTAAGCCGTCTTCACTAAGCTTGTTTAGAAAAATCCATCTAGTTCCAATAACCGATTGATCAGTCGGCCCTAGAGTTAAATGCCATACTTTATTTCTTACAAATTGGTTTAACTCCTCTTGCATGGAATTGATCCAATCTGAATCAAGCACAGCTTCACCAATTTTCTTAGGCTCAATATGAGAAATAAAGGCGGAGTTAGTCATCTCGTCTAGCAATTGACGTCTTGTCCTACGAGGAGAATTATGATTACAATTATCAATTCAAGTGGATGATCTCTGTTTCATCTGAAGTTTGATCTAAAAGTATTAGACATCAGATTAGTTGGCTCCGCGATGTCCGAACTTTCAACAACCCGTTAAACTGGAGTTTTGACGTCTGGTTGATTCTCAACCGGATCAGCCATTTGATTAGACGGATATTCCTTTAAACAAGAGTTTCATCATCACTATCAGATTCAAGACATGTCGCTACTAATCTGTTAGCAAGGTCGATGGGATCAATATAATTATTTTCAATAGATTCATCACAAACAACATGAAAGGATTCCTCAACAGTTTGTGTACGATTGTTGTATACTCTAGAAGCTTTACTAACTGATGAGTAACCTAGCATGATTCCAGTATCTACTTTAGCATCAAAAGCGGTCAAATATTATTTCCCGTTGTTATGAATAAAACACTTACACCAGAATACTTGAATGTAATAAACTATAGGAATTCTTTCATAAAACAGTTCATCGGGTGTTTTGTCAAATCGTTTGTTAATTATTGACCAATTTTGTGTATAGAAGGCTGTGTTTATGGCTTCTACCCAAAACTTCTAAGGAACACCTAAGTCGGCAAGCATCGATCTCGTTGCTTCTTTTAGTGTCCTGACTCTTCTCTCAGCAATAACATTTTGATGTGGAGTTCAAGCACTAGACAACTCGTGTCTAATACCAAATTCCTCGAGATATGAAGTTAGGCGTTTGTTGGTGAATTCGGTTCCCCGATCACTTCTAATCTGAATAATGCTTAAAGATTTTTGGTTTTGAATTCTTCTAAGGAGTTTAATAAAATTCTCAGCAGTCTGATCTTCAGAAGGCAAAAATACAACAAATGTAAAGCGTGAAAAATCATTAATAATGACTAGGGTAAATCTCATTCCTTCCAAGCTCTTTACAGGAATTGGACCAAACATATCCATATGTAAATATTCCAATCAATGGTTGGATTGAGATTTCGCTTTACTTTTGAACGATGATTTACTTTACTTGACTAACTAGCAAGCAGGACAAACCGTGTCCTTTAAAAACTTCAAGTTTGGTAAGCCAAGGACCAAGTTATGTGAACAGATATTGTTAATGGTTTTAAAATTTAGATGATTCAACAATATCTAATGCCACACCCAGTTTTGATCAGTTTTGGTAATCATGCATATGGGATTTGATAATTCTGATTACCAGTTCATTTTGAAAGAATTTTCTACCCTACTTCCAGTCAACAAAACATTGCCCTGTTGATCCTTAACCATGCATGCATGAGTTTGAAAATCAACAGAAAATCCATTATCACATAATTGACTAATACTAATCAGATTATAACACAAGTTTTCAACAAGTAGCACGTTGTTTATGGTTAGATTAACATGGACAATCTTACACTTACCCATGGTTTTACCCTTGCAGTTATCTCCGAAAATGATCTTAGGACCTGAGCATTCTGTTATATCAATTAAAAGTCGTCTTTCTCCAGTCATGTGTCTAGAACATCCACTATCCAGATATTAAACTGAATCCTCTAGACAGTTGCCCTACACAAAAGCATATTTACAAACTTTTTGGTACCCACATTCACTTGGGTCCTCGATCAATCAATCCCTTAGGAATACATATTTTAGTTATTCTGATGAACTTCCTTTTTGTGTAGTAATAAGTGTGTATGCTGATAGAAAAATTAAGTAAGTTAATTTTTGGAATCAGCCAGACGAACTAAACAGTTGTTATCTTTCATGTGCAGGTACAGATCAAAACCGTATGAACCGGTTGGGGTATCAAAACCGTTTGCTGCTATACTTCAAAGAAACCAGTTTCAAGTGATCAAGTTAAAGATCAGAGGAACCGGTTTTCACTTTCTCAAGCGACCGGTTAGCCAAGACAAAAACTTACATACCAGGCGGATCATACAGCACAAGACACAAAAACCGGAAGATTCAAACTTCAAGAGTGACGTACCATGACGAAAGAAACGTCTCTTGAAAGAATAAAAGAAGATCGGATCCGATCGGAAGCATGCGAGGAAAGCAATGATGTTTTATTGATCCGAAGTTGACAACCGGAGGTGCATGTCCAACACGTGTCCAAATCTGAAAACCGGTTATGTCATCTTCTGCTCAGAGTTGTCTGCATGACTTCCAGGTGGTGAGGAAAGTGAAGCGTGCAAGCAACCTCTCTGCACCAGGCGTGATAACGATCAACCAATTCAGAAGAGAGAGAAGAAAAGTGACCGTTGGGTCTTCTCAGCTATAAAACGAAGATGAAAAGTCTTCATTTAATGCATCATCAGTTCTGAAAGTTGTACATTACGGATTACGAAAAGCATTAAGTTCTAGAGAGATAAACTGTCATATTCCAAAACCGATGTGTCTAAAACCGGAAGCTTTCTATTGTGTTGTGTTGAGTTGTTGTATTACATCAAAGTGTGAGTTTGGTGTAACCGGCGAGTAGCGAAGTTGGGCTCGACCGGAGGTGTTATTGTAACTATAAAAGTTAGTGGAGATCCTTCTCATAACTTGAGAAGAAGGGGTGATGTAGGAGGGTTTGCTCCGAACATCCATAAACAAATCCTTGTCTCGTGTTCTTTCCTTTGCTTTTATTATTCAGCCTAACCTCAAAACTAATCATACTCCTAAAACCGGTCACTCATATCCACAAAACCGACTCCTTCTAAAACATCATCTAAAGTCGCATTCGTTGCTTCAACCTGAAACAGACATTTCTGCCCTTGAACCCGGTTCAAGAGTCTGTGACAGTTTGTGCAGTGCTGAGAACGGTTATAGTCTCTAACCGGACTATCACCAAAGAGTGTTGTGTGTTGTTGTAAGCGGCCACCCTTCCTGAAACCGGAAACACCCCGGTCCTCCAAGGGCGTCCCCGATCCTAACAAGTGGTATCAGAGCGAGGTTCTCAGCTTTCAAGCAACCAAAGAAGATGGGAAGCATGACCCACAGCGACAAGCCGCCAATGTTAAACAGCGAAGCGTTTAGCAGTTGGAAGAAACAGATGTATCTACATCTGATTACATTAGATGATGAGATGAGCCGAGTCCTGAAAGAGGGACCGATCAAGATCAACAAGGAGGCAGAACTATGGACGAGTGAAGATCGAAGACGGAGTAACCTGGACAACCATTGCATGAGGCACATCTACAAGGCTATAGATAATAACACTTTGAACAAAATATCAGAGTGTGAAAATGCAAAGGAAGCCTGGGAAACGATCATTCAGATCCATGAGGGAAACGAAAGAACTAAGGAGAACAAAATCTTGGTAGCTACGCAGAAGTATAAAAATATGAGGATGAAACCGGGAGAAAACATGAAAGAATTTAGCAACCGGTTCACCAGCGTAGTCAATGAGCTTCAAACACTCGGAAAGAAGTATGACAACCGAGAAGTGATCATCAAAGACCTAAGATCTCTGCCAAGTACGTGGGACATCAAGACCATGGTGATGAGGGAATCAAACACCCTTGGGCAGATGAAGTTGCATGATGTATTCGAGGATCTAAAAGCCTACGAATTCGAGATCAAGTCTCGGATCGAAGATGAAGCATCCACATCAACCGCAACCAGAGCTTTGGTTACATCGGTGGAACCGGCGGTCCAAGTATCAACCGTTCCGGCTCCAGTCAAAAACACTGATCAAATCACTGAAGATGTGATGGCGATGCTAGCTCAAAAATTCGGGAAATTCATGAAGAAGAGCCAGCCACCATCTAATAATGATTTTAATTATAACTATGTAGATAAATCAAACAAGAGATGTTATAATTGTGATGGTTTTGGACATTTCAGGTCAGAGTGTAGAAAACCAAGAAGAGACGATAGAAAACCGGAAGGAAACTACCAAGGAAACAACTATCAGGGAAACAACTACCAAAGCAACCGGTACCAGGGAAACAACTACCAAGGGAACAACTACCGAGGAAATAACAACCAACGAAACGACTACCGTAGAAACGATGATCAACATGCCGACGAAGGAAAGGAGATTCAAAAGGCGCTCATTGCATCCGATGGCGGAAGTGAGTGGGCATACTCCGATAATGAAGACGGTGAAGAGAAAGTAACCTGCTTCATGGCAAACGACGAAGAGGTATTTGATTTCTCTTCTGACGAATTTACCAAAGAAGATCTAGTTTCTGCACTCAACCAAATGGTTGCTGAGTTCAGAAACATATCTGCATACATACCAACCCCTGTAGAAACTCAAATCGAACAGATAAATAATGTATATGATAAAACATGTGAAATCGAAATGTATGAACCGGATGAACTATTTTCCGATAATGAGAAGACAGTTCAACCGGTAACCGAAACCGATGAACGAGCAATGTACGTCACAACTGCGTGGGAGAGATCACGTCAAGCGGTAAAACAAATGTGTAACTATAAAAGACACCCGAAATGTAGGTATGGTATCAGTTATGAACCAAATAAACAAAATGAAACAAAACAGTCTAACGGAATAAAACTCACGAAAAATAATCTTCCGTTTATAAAATTTGTCAAGAGTTCACAAACCGAAAATGACCTAAAACCGGAAGAAACGCTTAAATATGTAAGTCCTACTGAATCTGAAAAATGACTTCATCCTGAGAGAAGGAAAGTCAACCGGAAACCAAGTAAACCGAATAAAACTCGACATCAAAGAAACTCATCACAACATAAGGCATTCTTGAGCAACAGCCAAGAAGTTAAGCCAAAGACTATAAAAACAGATACCGGGAAAGTGATCCGACTCATTCAAGTCTGGATCCCAAAGGGACTAATCAACCATGGACCCAACTGAATGTGGGTACCAAAAATGTGTAAATAATTGTTTGTTGCAGGTTAGGAGGAGCAACCGGCTAAAGAATTCAGAATGGTACTTGGACAGTGGATGCTCAAGGCATATGACCGGAAACAAGGAGCTACTAACCGACATCAAGTACGAAATCGGAGCAATCATCACATTCGGGGACAACTCGAAAGGTAAAACCGTGGGCAAGGGTAAGATTGTCCATGGTGAACTATCTATAAGTAATGTATTATTGGTAGAAAAACTAAGCTTTAACCTGTTATGTATAAGTCAAATGTGTGATGTGGGCTACAAAGTTGAATTCCATAAAAACTCATGCTTAGTCAAAAATCAAGATAATGACATTTTGTTAACCGGTAACCGGATAGGAAACATTTACAAAGTTGATTGGAAAACTAATTTTGAAAAACCTGTGTGTATGATAGCGGGAAATGATCCAAACTGGCTTTGGCATAAACGGTTAAACAACTTGAATTTCAAAACGATTAATTTTATTTGTTCCAAGGAACTAGTTCACGGTTTTCCAAACGTTAAGTTTTCAAAAGATAAAGTATGTGCTGCATGTCAAATGGGCAAACAAGTACAATCATCTTTCAAAAGTAAAGGAAATTATCAATCTGAACGATGCTTAGAACTCTTGCATATGGATCTGTTTGGTCCGGTTAAAGTAACTAGTTTAGGAGGCATGCATTATACTATGGTAGTTATTGACGATTATTCCAAATTTACATGGGTTACTTTTCTAGCTTCTAAGAACCAAGCAACTCCAAATCTGATTAAATTGATTCTGAGAATACAAAATGAAAAATCCATTCGAGTGAATAAAATCAGAAGTGATAGAGAAACTGAGTTTATAAACAGTAACTTAACTACTTTTCTTGATGATTCCGGTATTAGACACGAGTTGTCTAGTGCCAGAACTCCTCAACAAAATGGTCTGACTGAGAGAAGAAACCGGACTCTCAAGGAAGCCGCAAGGTCAATGATAGCTGATTCGGGTATTGCTCAAAAGTTTTGGGCTGAAGCTATCAACACCGCGTGCTATACACAAAATCGATCTTTGGTAACTAAACGGTTTTCTAAAACTCCTTTTGAAATTTACTTTGATCAAGTTCCAAGCGTACGGTATTTTCGAATTTTTGGTAGCAAATGCTTTGTTCACAATAACGGCAAGAATTACTTGACCGCTTTTGATGCTAAATCCGATGAGGGAATAATGTTGGGATATTCAGCTGTAAGTAAAGCCTACAGAATATACAATACTAGGACTTTAACAGTTGAAGAAACCGCACACGTTGTTTTCGATGAATCGGTTGAACGAAACACTGCATTACCCTTCGACCTTCACAACAGAATAGAAAATTTTAATATCTATTCTGATGATGAAGACGAGGTTCCGGTTTTTAGACGCTTTGTCAAGGACCAAGCGGTTGATGCTGAAACTCAGCCTGTTCAATCTACTTTACCGCAGAAAGTTGACGCTTCGATTTCTACTGAAGAAATCGGTCGGTCTGACTTTGTTCAACCTACCGATCAGTCTAACCTTGATCAGCCAACCGAAAGCTTGGTAGACACGTCTCGGATTAACCTCAGAAGGAACAAAAATCATCCTCTTGAACTAGTAATAGGTAACATATCCTCACCCGTCCGAACTAGGAAACAAAATTTGGATCACTATGAAAACTCTACTTTCATATCACAAATTGAGCCGAAAAAGGTGGATGAAGCATTATCAGATCCAGATTGGATCTTAGCAATGCAAGAGGAATTAAACGAGTTTGAGAGAAATAAAGTCTGGTACCTAGTTCCCAGACCGAAAAACAAACCGGTTATAGGAACACGATGGGTATTCAGAAATAAACTCAATGAAGACGGTTTAGTTACGAGGAACAAAGCCCGTTTAGTGGCTCAAGGCTATAAACAGGAAGAAGGCGTTGATTTTGAAGAATCATTTGCCCCTGTAGCTAGACTTGAGGCCATTAGAATATTTTTAGCATATGCAGCTTTCAAAAATTTCAAAGTTTTTCAAATGGATGTTAAGAGTGCTTTTCTAAATGGTAAAGTAAATGAAGAGGTGTACGTTAATCAACCTCCAGGTTTTAAAAATCCAGAACACGAAAATCACGTTTACCGGCTGAATAAAGCCCTTTACGGTTTGAAACAAGCTTCAAGAGCTTGGTATGATACTTTGACACAATTTTTATTTGATCACAAATTTACAATAGGTTCGGTAGACAAAACACTTTTCAAATTTGAGAGGAAGGAACAAATCTTACTTGTTCAGATTTATGTTGATGATATCATATTCGAATCAACCGATCCAAAATTATGTGACAAGTTTTCGAAAATGATGACTGATAGATTTCAAATGAGTGTGATGGGAGAATTGAGCTTCTTTCTAGGACTTCAGGTTAAGCAGATTGAAGCCGGAACCTTCATAAGTCAAACGAAGTACACAGCCGAACGGTTGAAGAAGTTTGGAATGGATACATGCGCCGAAGCGGCTACGCCAATGAGTCCTTCAGTAAAGCTGGACAAAGATGATGATGGTCAAGCCGTTGACATCACAGCCTATCGAGGAATGATCGGATCATTGTTATATCTAACAGCCAGCCGACCTGACATTTTGTTTGCGGTTGGAGTGTGCGGAAGGTTCCAGGCAAATCCAAAGCAATCTCATTATACGGCGGCCAAAAGAATTCTAAAATATCTAAAGGGAACTCAAGAAGTGGGACTTTGGTACCCAAAAGACTCAAGTTTCAACCTTATAAGCTACTCAGATGCCGATTACGCAGGATGCAAAATCGACAGAAAAAGCACAAGTGGAACCTGTCAGTTCCTGGGTGACCGGTTAGTCACTTAGAGCATCAAGAAACAAACATTCGTTGCAACATCAACCACAGAGGCAGAGTACATAGCGGCTGGAAGCTGCTGTGCACAACTTCTCTGGATCCAACAGCAACTAAGGGACTTTAGAGTAAAAGCCAAGGAATCTCCAATCTTCTGTGACAACACCAGTGCCATAACGATTACATACAATCCAGTGTTTCACTCAAGAACAAAGCACATCGATATCCGACACCATTCATCCGGGAGCATGTTCAGGAGAAACACATCCGGCTGGAATATGTCTCGACCGAACAACAAGTAGCGGATATATTCACAAAACCGCTACAGGAAGCTAAGTTTTCTCACTTTCGAAATATTTTGGGACTTACTAATCTTAATCAATTGATATAATGATTATGCATGCATGTAAGAAACCGGGATATGTGTTCAGGGAGAAGCTAAAGCTTCTCAAACCAAATTTAAATAGGCCATTAATAAATCAAAAATGCTAACCGGGAGGGAGTCTCCGGTTATGCCCGATTACTTCATAAGTTCAAATCAAATGTATACTTACTATACGGCTGAAATAACCAGGTTTAAGTGGATAGAATAAATCCAAAGTTGAACAAATGTCGACATAAATCAACATTTCTTCACAATCGGAATAAAATATCCTACTAAAACCGGTCGTGGAAAACCGCTTAGTACAAATGCATTCTGATCTGATAGAATGAACTTCTCCGGTTAACTTGGGATGACTAACTGAGTCTTCATGCATATTTTGAAAAATGAAGCCTGTAATAAATAAAAATAAGTCTACCACAATCGAGATGACGACATGTGTCCATCATCAAGAGAGGGAGACTCACATCTTGTCAATAGATATTTGTCATCATTGTTATCTTGGTAATAATTAGATTTTATCTTGGAAATAAACTTTAGTTACTTCAACAAGTTAAAGTCTATTAAGTAGCTGATGACATCATCAAACATGCTTAAACTCATTAAAACCAGTCGAACCTCGGGCTTTATAAACCAACTATAATCCTTCACAAGATCACTATTCACAAAATATCACTCTTGAGATAAACCCTCTCTCTCAAGAACATGAACACCAACTCCTTAGCAAAGAAAATTCTATTGGCAGATTTTGATTCAATCTACCAATATGAAGATCATGAAGTCAAAGAAATGTTCTTAGCTGTAGAAAGAAGCGGGCTAAGAAGTTTCCTAGAGAACAGATTTATTCTTGACTACCTAGTAATCGAAGAATTCTTCCAAACCGGAAAGGAAGTGCATCGAGATATCATCGTTGCACAAGTCTACGGTCAAAAATTCTTATTCAGCGAGACGGATTTCGCTGTATACTGCGGTTTGCCCAATGAAGGGGTAACCGACTTAACATACTCCCCGGTGACCATGGAAGAGATGTGTCGCCGGTTCTCAGGATCTGACATCCCGGTTAAACCCTGGGGTGCTAAAAGCCAACTTTCTCATAAGTACCAGCTTCCCTGCGAGATTCTGGGAAAGTCTGTTTTGGGCAGAGAGAAGAGTTACTATTACACCCAAAGGCTCTTCGAGATGATGATCGCTGTAACGGTTGGGACACCGGTTAACTGGTCCTGGATCATCTTCAGTAACCTGAAGAAGATGCTCCTCTCCAACAAAACCGGCTACGCTCCTCAGTTGAGAGGTTTCTGTGCAAGTCTGGACATCCACTCCGGACCATTCGTAACTCTCCACCCAAGGCATGTGCTCACCAAGGAAAGAGTGCAAGAGATGATCGACCGGTGGGAAGCGGTGAAAGCTAGAAGAAATCAAGCGGCTGAATCATCCAACGTCTAGCCTATCTTCTCTTCTGTCCAAACTTTATTTTCTTTCCAAAACCGGTAATTTTGTTGTACTACCGGTTTTGATCATCAATCAATGAATCAGATTTCTTTCCTCTTTTAAGTTAAAACTTAAAAATCATTAATGATCAAATATTCAATGTGCCGTATCAAAAATCAAAAATCAAATCTCTTGGAAACAGAAACTCTCATTCTCAATAAGCATGCCTGACTTGATTAGACAAGACATGCTTGTATTCTCTTGGAAAAATCACAAAGTCATTAATGACTAGACATAAACGGCTAGATTTTTCAAATATTCCCATTAAATGCTCTCAACCATTCCAAGCTATAAAAGGAGGCTCACTCCTTCATTTTCAAAACACGCCCTCTGTTCTCCGTCTCTCTAAAACTTGAAAGTTAAATCCTTCCAACACCCTCTTCATCATCATGTCTGCCGAACTCAGAAACACCCTTATCATCGATTTTGAGGATATCAAAGACAGTGCATTCTATGACTGCATTTTCAGCATATCATAGACTCTGGGCTCCAAGGATTCCTTAAAGGTTCAGAACCATCCTCGTGGAGGAGGTGTGTGAATTTTTCAATAATGGTCATATTTTAGATGATGGCAGCATCCGCACCATCGTCGACGGCCAATTCTTCTAGTTTACCGAGGAGGAATTCGTCAACTTCTTTCACCTTCCGACCGAAGGTTTTTCTGACTTCCCAACGCCGTTCTTACCGGCTAAGGAAGACTTCTTCAAGATCTTCTCTTCTTCCTACGCTCCGATCAAGGACTTTGGGAAGAAAGAAACTTTCGCTCCTCACTACCAAATCTTTCACGATTTGGTCCAATGGTCTATCATAGGCCGAATGCCGAACCAGAACTACAGCCGGGAAGCATTCGACATTATGATAGCCATCATTCGCAACTCCTCCATCAACTGGGCATTCTACCTCTACAACAAACTGAAGCAGCTCATGACCGCTGCAAGAGGAAGGACCAGTTACGCCCCTCAAATCACCCGGTTTCTGATGTCCAAGCGTCGCAACCTTGGAACCGGTGTTCCGGTTGGACCATCCAACACCATCTCCATACTCATGATACACAGGTGGATATCAAGAATTGAGGAACGATCACCTGAAAACACCGTGGACAAGTGGTATGAAAGGAGGATGGAAGGAGGATGGTTCACAGAAGACTAAATTCTTTTTCCTTTCTCTTCTCCGGTTTCTGGTCATTTTATTGTACGACCAAAACCGCTCAAATGTTCACCACTTACTTTATTTATGAAATATTTTAAATCTTCAAAGTCTCCGGTTTTTATTCATATTCTTCCTTCCGGTTTTCCAAACTTACACAAAAACTTAAAGTTAACCTAAAAAAAAAAACTTCCGGTTAACAAGACTTCAAGTGAAACCGGAACTTCGAGCAAAAATGAAAAATTTGAAAACATTAATCGCCCACGGTTTTACCTCCCAAAATTTACCGCCCATGGGTTTTCCGCATTTACCGCCGAAAGTTACGGCAGTAACTTTTGGAGGGAAAATTGGCGCCAAAACTTCAATCGACGGTTCATCTTCAAACCGCTCAGAACTGCCATGTATATAAGTTCACAACTTCTCATTCAACACTTGTGCTTTCTCTCTCTACAAATTTCCAGATCTTCAAAAGCTTTCCTCTCTCCGATCTTCATCGTTCTTCACATCTCCTTCTCAAAATCATCATGGATCTAAGCAAAGCTCCATTCCAATGGATGTTACAAGTGAATTTCGCATATATTGATGAACATGCTGATGATAAAAACAAGGCTGTTCTTCAACTTCTAAGAGATTCTGGGTTGGAGAAATTTCTATCTGGTCCGTTCATCATTTATCCGGCGGCGGTGACGGAATTCCTGGCGACGGCGACACTCTCAAAGAGGAAGGTCTCAGCCACCGTCAACGGGAAAGCCATTCTAATAACCGAGGAGCTTTTTTCTGAAGTTCTCGGTCTGCCCAACACCGGTCTGGACCTAAAGATCGATCTAACCGACGCAGAATCAAATGCTGCCCGGTTGGTGGTATCTTTCTCAGGTCAAGATCTGGTGATCCACTCTAGTCGGAAGAACAAGCTAAAACCGGAATACAGGTGGTTGCTGACTGTCATCGCCCGCTCACTTCAGGGACGAGGAGGTAATTTTGACAACCTGACGAAACTCAAACTCAGAATGCTGTTGGCCATTGTCCGCGGCGACAAAGTGGATTGGGGATACGTCATCTACGAAGAATTTTGCCTGATGGTGATAAAGAAAGATGGCCGGGTGCAGGCCTTTACAATGCAGATCGTCAAAATCCTTGAGTTCCTTAATGTGGAACTAGGTGAAGGTAAACCGCTTCCAATCTCCACTATTCTTGATTCAGAATCAATGATCGAAAAACCGGAGAAGACAATCAATCCCAAATCCTCAAAAACAAAGTCGTCCAAAGGAGCCAGTTCCTCGGTTCCGGCTAAGAAGAAACCAGACAGAAGAAACCGGCAAGAAAAGCGGTTGAAACCGAAGCCTCTCTAGGACCGAAGAGGAGGAAGAAGGTAGATGCGAGGAAGAGTTCAAAGAAACCGGCGGACTCCGAGAAAACGCTTTCCTCGGATAATCCACCAGAAAGAACCGCAGACGTTTTTCAACCCATTCCCATCAACACCGTCGTTCCTACACTCGTTCCATCCAATTCTCCAAGGCAAACCGAATCCTCGGGGAGCCAAGAAAACAAGTCAGTTTCCAAGGAGGAAGCAGAGGTAAGCATTCACTCTGAAACCTCTAAGTCTCCAAGCAAGCGAATCGAAGAGGTATTAGTCGACGTAGGCTTAAACACCTCCAAAGCAATTGAGGATGTTATCCAAGACATTGCAAAGGAAACCGAAGAGGACGATGTGTCAAGTCGTCGCAGGCCAGTTGATCAGGTTGAGATGCCTGATCAGAGTGAAGCACAACCGGTCGAAGAAACGGCCAAAACAGCAGATCTTACACCTCCGGCTCAGGAGGGAAACCTTGAAGAACAGGAACCTTCCGGTTCCGCAGGAGGCAAGACAACTCCAGAAAACCGATTGGCTCAAGATGGGCCATCTGATTCAGCGACAATACCTCAAGGTTCTGTTCAGGTCAACAAAGGCAAAGGGGTTCTTATCGAAGATTCAACCGCAACAGGAAAAGGTACGCTGCAAACCGGTCCTCAACCAGAAGTCATAACCGGGAATGAGGTTACCTTTACCGCAGAGGAAGAAGATGAAGTTTTCGAGGAACTTATCAGGGACATGAACAAGGGTGCTAGTGAAGCGATAGCTCCATATATCTTGTGGGTGAAGCTCCGATGTGAAACAAAGATATCCGACATGGCTCCAGGTTTGAACGGCAACAAATATTGGGATAAGCTCATCAGGTTGGAAGAGAGGGCCCTTCAGTTAGCTAACACCAATCTTATGCAACCTGCTTTTAGCAAAACCGTAGTAATTCTTGAAAACACTCGGTTGCAAGCAGTGGAGAATGCCTTTCAAGAAACTGAAGGAACGACACTGAGTCCGATTGAAATGAGAATGGCTGAACGGTTTCTCGCGGTGCGAGAACAGCTTGTCCAAAATCTCGCCAGCTTTGATATGCAGTGGAGGAAAGGTTGCCAAAGCCAACTCAACAATGCCGACTTTTATCAAAGTAAGCCTTTCTATGCGGCCGATGAGACATCCGGAACGACTAAAAACCTGGAACCAGAATCCTCTCAAACGGCTAAGGCTCCTGAAATCGATCAAGTAAAGCAAGCGGTAATTGAGAAAATGGAATCATGCCTTGGAAGCTATAAAACCGCAACCGATGAGAGAATTGCAACGGCTGAAGCTAACCTGTCCAACACTATAAAGTCCATGATAGATACGGCCATGCAGACATCAGTAAAATCCTTGATCGCCGAGTCCGTCCAAACCGCAACCGCTCCTCTATTAGACATGCTGCAGGCAATGGCCATCCAAATTGGGGAAATGTCCAAGGTTCAAGTCAGCACAATTCAAACGCAAATTCAGTCGGATGCTGAAATCGCAAAGAGGTTGCAATAGGAAGAAATAGAAAGAGAACGGTTGCAGAAGGAGATTGAAGACAAAGATTATGAAATTGCCCAGAAGTGCAATGAGGAAGAACAAGCAGGCATCCAGAAACTCCCACCGGTGCAATCGTCCCACTCAATGGATACAAGGAATAAGAAGAAACGAAGTGCAGTTAAGAACGTAATGAAGCGGGCAGAACAAAGAGCAGCTGTACCGGTCGTGGTAAACGCACAACCGCTTGATGAAGAAGAAGAAGAAGATGCTGAGGAACTTCACCAACGAAAGAGAAGGACAACCGAAGGCTCAACCGCAACTCCAAACTTCAGACAAATTGTCGCTCCGCCACCTCCTCCACCAAAACCGGTCTGCACCAATTTTGGGTTTAAGAAAAAGGGCACCGGTCACTCAAGTGTATGGGCCGGAATGCTGATTGACGCTGCAAGACGCGACAGGGAGTGGAATGCAAGAGAAGAAGAAAGAAGACAGCGTGAGAAAGAACTGGAAAAAGAGCTTCACAAGGGGGGATCATCCAAGCCTTAATCTCTCTTTATTTCCGTCAAAACAATTTCTGTTTAATTATGACTCGGAACTTGGTTATGATATTTTTATGGTAGTTTCAACATTTTTTTTGAAAAATCAAACACATGCTTTTAAAACACTCTCTTTCAATAAGGAAACAATTAAAACGCTAAAAAAGCTTTTCAAAACCGGCCACTTATTACAAATTTTGAATATTTATTCTAAATAATCAAAAAGGGAGAAATTGATAGAAAAATTAAGTAGATTAATTTTAAACCGGCCACACATTACGATTTTTGAATATTTATTCTAAATAATCAAAAAGGGAGCAATTGATAGAAAAATTAAGTAGATTAATTTTAAACCGGCCACACATTACGATTTTTGAATATTTATTCTAAATAATTAAAAAGGGAGAAATTGATAGAAAAATTAAGTAGATTAATTTTAAACCGGCCACACATTACGATTTTTGAATATTTATTCTAAATAATCAAAAAGGGAGAAATTGATAGAAAAATTAAGTAAGTTAATTTTTGGAACCGGCCAGACGAACTAAACAGTTGTTATCTTTCATGTGCAGGTACAGATCAAAACCGTATGAACCGGTTGGGGTATCAAAACCGGTTGCTGCTATATACTTCAAAGAAACCAGTTTCAAGTGATCAAGTTAAAGATCAGAGGAACCGGTTTTCACTTTCTCAAGCGACCGGTTAGCCAAGACATAAACTTACATACCAGCCGGATCATACAGCACAAGACACAAAAACCGGAAGATTCAAACTTCAAGAGTGACGTACCATGACGAAAGAAACGTGTCTTGAAAGAATAAAAGAAGATCGGATCCGATCGGAAGCATGCGAGGAAAGCAATGATGCTTTATTGATCCGAAGTTGACAACCGGAGGTGCATGTCCAACACGTGTCCAAATCTGAAAACCGGCTATGTCATCTTCTGCTCAGAGTTGCCTGCATGACTGCCAGGTGGTGAGGAAAGTGAAGCGTGCTAGCAACCTCTCTGCACCAGGCGTGATAACGATCAACCAATCCAAAAGAGAGAGAAGAAAAGTGACTGTTGGGTCTTCTCAGCTATAAAAGGAAGATGAAACGTCTTCATTTAATGCATCATCAGTTCTGAAAGTTGTACATTATGGATTACGAAAAGCATTAAGTTCTAGAGAGATAAACTGTCATATTCCAAAACCGGTGTGTCTAAAACCGGAAGCTTTCTATTGTGTTGTGTTGAGTTGTTGTATTACATCAAAGTGTGAGTTCGGTGTAACCGGCGAGTAGCAAAGTTGGGCTCGACCGGAGGTGTTATTGTAACTATAAAAGTTAGTGGAGATCCTTCTCATAACCTGAGAAGAAGGGGTGACGTAGGAGGGTTTGCTCCGAACATCCATAAACAAATCCTTGTCTCGTGTTCTTTCCTTTGCTTTTATTATTCAGCCTAACCTCAAAACTAATCATACTCCTAAAACCGGTCACTCATATCCACAAAACCGACTCCTTCTAAAACATCATCTAAAGTCGCATTCGTTGCTTCAACCTGAAACAGACATTTCCGCCCTTGAACCCGGTTCAAGAGTCTGTGACAGTTTGTGCAGTTCTGAGAACGGTTATAGTCTCTAACCGGACTATCACCAAAGAGTGTTGTGTGTTGTTGTAAGCGGCCACCCTTCCTGAAACCGGAAACACCCCGGTCCTCCAAGGGCGTCCCCGATCCTAACATATGCTTTCTGCTTACCAGAAGTCTTCCTGCTAGCAGTTGTTCCCTTAACCTTAGAGGGTGGTTTTGCTTAAAACTCCTTGACTTTTTGTTAGGTTTTAATTTACCAGACTTACTAGATGACTTCTTCTTAGGTTTTATCCAGCTGATAGTTGGCAAAATATGAATAATTTCATCCTTCAAAGTCAGATCCTCACAACTTAGATGAGTTCCATTATCAGTTAAACTCCCTCTGACAAAGTTTATAGGCTTAAATTTGTCTGTTACAGAGTTTAGTTTCTTACAGAACTTATTTGAGTCATTATTGTCATATCCTAAACCGGATTTGTATCCAGAAGACCTTAGCATAATAATTTGATGTTTGATAGCCTATCCAGATTTTGTCTTGGAATAATTTGATGTCAAACATTGGTTTTTAGAAAATAGAGTTTGAACTTTTACTTTGAGAATCTCATTCTCAGATGAGAGCTCATTTACCTTATTTTAAAAAGTGTTGGTTCAGAAACTTGAGATGAATAAGAGTTATTAGATTCATATTTTAATTTATTTTCGTTAAATAAGTTTGATAATTTCTTGTACTTACTGACCGTGTCATTGAGTGTAGTAGTTAATTCATCTTTTGTTAAACCTTTTGAGGAAGAGTCTAATACCTTTAATTTGTCGTCTGCCATTAGGCATGTAACAACTTCGATATCGCTTTCGCCAGATGAGTCCTCTGAATCACTATCTGTTAGGATCGGGGACGCCCTTGGAGGACCGGGGGTGTTTTCCGGTTTTAAGTAAGGGAGGCCGCTTACAACAACACACACAACTTGGTGATAGTCCGGTTAGAGACTAAAACCGTTCTCAGCACTGCACAGCCTGTCACAGACTCTTGAACCGGTGTTCAAGGGCGGAAGTGTCTGTTTCAAGTTGAAGCAACGTTTGCGACTTTTAGATGATGTTTAAGGAGGAAGATGTTTAATGAGAGTGAGTGACCGGTTTTGGAAGTATGATTGGTTTGCGGTTTTGTGGTAAGATAGCGGGAAATGAAAGCGAAATGAAAGAACACAAGACACGGAAATTTGTTTATGGATGTTCGGAGCAAACCCTCCTACGTCACCCCTTCTTCTCAGGTTATGAGAAGGATCTCCACTAACTCTTTAGAGTTACAATTTACACTTCCGGTCGAGCCCAACTTCGCTACTCGCCGGTTACACCATACTCACACTTTGATGTAATACAACACAACACAATAATCACACACAAGGATTTCCGGTTTTAGGGAAACCGACTTTAGAATATAGAACTTTATCTCTCTAGAATTGAATGCTTTATGACTTTCACAATTTCAACTACTCAATTTCTCGTATTCACTGCTGCATTAAATGAGGACGTTTGATCTTCCTTTTATAGCTGAAAGTAGCTAACGGCTACTTTCTTCTCTCTCTTGCGGATTGGTTGACCATTAGCACGCCTATCTGCAGGAGGATTTCTTGCACGCTTCAACTTCCTCAACACCTGGCATTCATGCAGGTGACTCTGAGCAGATGATGACATAACCGGTTTTCAGATTGATACACGTGTTGAACATCCGCTTCCGGTCGTCAGCATCGGATCACCAGGGCATCATTGCTTTCCTCCCATGCTTCTGATCGGATCCGATCTTCTTTTATCTTTTCGAGACACGTTTCCTCCGTCACAGTACGTCACTCTTGAGATTTGAATCTTCTGACTTTTGATCTGTACTTTCCGGTTTCTGTGTCTTTGTGCATTATGATCCGGTTGAAGTGTATTCTTCTGTTCTTTGCTAACCGGTTGCTTGAGAAAGTGAAGCCGGTTCCTGTGATCATTTGTCTTGATCACTTGAAGCCGGTTTCTTTGATGTAATAGCAGCTGGTTATTGATGCACGATTTCCGGTTCTGGTTTGTTCAGTACCTGCACATGAAGTTTAATTTCTGTTTAGTTTGTCTGGCCGGTTCCAAAATTAATCTACTTAATTTTTCTATCAATTTCTCCCTTTTTGATTATTTAGAATAAATATTCAAAAATTGTAATGTGTGGCCGGTTTTAAGAAAATTAACTTACTTAATTTTTCTATCAATTTCTCCCTTTTTGATTATTTAGAATAAATATTCAAAACTTGTAATGTATGGCCGGTTTTAAAGATTTTGTTTGAGAGAAACGTGTTTGAAAAACATGTGTTTGATTTTTGATAAGTGTATGTTTTGAAAAATATGAGAGATAGATGAACTTGTATGTTTTGAAAAACGTAGACAATATGTTTTGAAAAACACAAAAGATAGCAAGAGTGACCAAGTTCTGAAACACATCAAAGACATAATTGTTTAAAGTAATTATGGAAATAGAGTTTAAGGCTTGGATGATCCCCCCTTGTGTTGCTCCTTTTCCAGTTCTTTGTCCAGACGTTTCCTTGCTTCTTCTATTCTTGCTCTGTGCTCTCTAGCACGTCTGTCAGCATCGATTACCAAACCGGCCCATACACTTGAATGGCCGGGGACCTTTTTCCTGAGATTAAAGTTGGCGCAAATTGGTTTTGGCGGTGGACGAGGTGGAACAGTCAAGGGTCTGCAGCTTGGGGTTGCGGTGGATTCTCCGGTTGACCTTCTTTTCCGTCTGTTGAGTTCCTCCGAGTCTTCTTCTTCTTCTTCATCCAGCGGTTCCGCATTCAGTCCAACCGGTTCGGCTGTCTTCAGTTCTGCCCGCTTCATCACGTTTTTAATGGCACTCCGTTTCTTCTTGTTCCGGGTACTCATGGAATGAGATGATTGACCCTGTACCGGTTCCTGAGCGTTTGCCTGCTCCTCTTCATTGCATTGTTGGGCCAGCTCATGATCCTTGTCTTCAAGTTCCTTCTGTGCCCGTTCTCTTTCAATCTCTTCTTCTTGCAGCTTCCGAGCGGTTTCAGCGTCCTTCTCGATTTGGGTTTGCGTTGATCCGACTTGAGCTTTGGACATTTCACCGATCTGGATTGCCATGGCTTGCAGCATGTCCAAAAGTGGAGCGGTTGCAGCCTTGACAGACTCGGTAATCATAGTTTGAACTGTTGATTGCATAGTTGTATCCATCATAGCTTGTAGAGAGTTTACCATTTTATCTTCAGCCGCTGAGATTCTTTCTTCGGTTACCGCTTTAAAGTTCCCAAGGCAAGAATCAGCTGTGTCTACCACTGCTTGTTTGATCTGCTCGATGTCCAGAGCCTTAGCCGGTTGAGAGGCTTCTTGTTCTCGGTTTTCAGAAGTGCCAGATGTTTCCCCATTTAGAAAGAAAGGCCTACTTTGATATTGCTCGGGATTGTTGAATTGGCGTTTGCATGTATCCCACCATTTCTTATCAAGGCGTTCGAAGCTTCGCACAAGCCGTTCTCGTACTCCAATAAATCGCTCCGCCATCTTCATTTCAATCTGTTCCAGCTCCTTTCCTTTGATTTCTTGAAAGGCATTCTCAACTGCCTGTAACCGCACGTTTTCAAGAATTACTGGAGCTTTGGAAAACGCCGATTGGATCAATTGGGTGTTAGCCAACTCGAGTGCCTGTTCTTCTAGCTGGACGAGAGCGTCCCATTGCTTGTTTCCACTGAAACCTGGAAGCATGTCAGATAATTTGGTCTCTGTCCGGAGCTTCACCCACCGCATATATGGAGCTAGTGCCTCACTTGCACCTTTGTTCATATCTTGGATGAATTCATCGAACAACTCATTTTCTTGCTCTAAAGTATATGGGTATTCTTCTCCGGTTGTGGCTTCAGTCTGAGGGTCGATCTGCAATGTGCCCGTTCCGGTTTCAGTTGGTTCTTCAATCAGAATGCCCTTGCCTTTATCTGCCTGAGTAGGACCTTCTGGAGCTGCCTTGTCTCCTGCGGAACCGGAAGGTTCCCTTTCTTCAATGTTTTCCTCCTGAGCCGGAGGTGCTGTTTCTGTTGACTTGGTCGTCTCATCGACCGATTGGATTTCTGTTTGATCAGGTACTTCAACCTGATTTTCTGGCTTCCGACGACTAGAAACGTCGTCTTCTTCGGTTTCTCTAGTGATCTCCTGGACCACATTCTGAATGGCTTCAGAAGTATTCAAGCCCACTTCGGCTAATACTTCATCGGCTTGCTTGCTTGGGGACTTGGAGGTTGCAGATTGAACAATTTCTTCTGCTTCCTCCTTAGAATTAGATTTGTTCTCCTTGCTCCCCGAAGATTCGGTTTGCTTTGGAGAATCGGATGGGATGGGAGTTGGAACAACGGTGTTAATGGGAATTGGCTGGAATACCTCTGCGGTTCTTTCAGGAGGATTGTCCGAGGAGAGCGTTCTCTCGGAGTCCGCCGGTTTCTTTGAGCTCTTTTTCGCTGATACTTTCTTCCTCCTTTTCGGTTCTGGTTGAGCTTCTGCCTCAACCGCTTTTCTGGACGGTTTCCTTTGTCTTGTTTCTTCTTCAACCGGAACCGATGAGCTGGCTCCCTTGGATGACTTTGATTTTGAGATTTTTGGCTTGATCGTCTTCTCCGGTTTCTCTGCCACTGACTCAGAGTCAAGGATGTTGGATATCGGAAGCGGTACGCCTTCACCTAGTTCCACATTCAGGAACTCAAGAATCTTCACGATTTGCATAGCATAGGCCTGCACCCGGCCTTCTTTCTTGATTACCATTTGACAGAACTCTTCGTATAGCACGTATCCCCAGTCCACCTTATCGTTGCGGACGATGGCTAACAACATTCTGAGTTTAAACTTTGTGAGATTATCGAAGTTACCTCCTTTTCCTTGGAGCGATTTGGAGATGATGGTCACTAGCCATTTGTATTCCGGTTTCAGCTTGATTTTCCGGCTGTTGTGAAGCACCAGGTCTTGATCTGAAAGGGATACAACCAACCGGGCAGCATTTGATTCTGCGTCGGTTAGGTCGAATTTCAAGTCCGAGCCTGTGTTAGGCAGACCGAGGGCCTCCGCAAAGATTTCTTCAGTTATAAGAACCGCCTTCCCGTTGACGGTAGCCGATACTTTTCTCTTTAACAGTGTCGCCGTCGCCAAGAATTCCGTCACTGCCGCCGGATAGAGGATGAACGGACCAGAGAGGAACTTCTCCAACCCAGAATCTCGAAGGAGTTGAAGAACAGCTTTGTTCTTGTCTTCAGCGTGCTGGTCGATGTCTTCAAAATCAACCTGCAACATCCATTGAAAGGGGGCTTTTCCTAGATCCATTGATTTTTGAGAGAAGGAGATGAAGTTTGATGATGATCGGAGAGAGAGAGTCTTTGAAGTTCTGGAAATTTTTAGAGAGAGAAAGCGCATGTGTTAAATGAACTGTCTTGAGTTTATATAGATAGCGGTTCCAGGCAGTTTTTGAAGATGAACCGTCACTTTGGAGTTTTTGGCGCCAATTTTCCCTCCAAAAGTTACTGCCGTAACTTTAGGCGGTAAAAGTGAGAACCGATGGGCGGTAAAAAATCGATGGGCGGTAAACTTTGAGAGGTAAAACCATGGGCGGTTTTGAAATTTTCATTTTTGTCTTAAGTTCCGGTTTCTATGAACGATTTGTTTAACCGGAGAGTGTTAAGTTAACTTTTGAGTTTTTATGTAAGTTTAAAAGACCGGAATGAGGACGAGAAACCGAAAGCTTTAATATTTCATTAATGCAGGAATAGAGAAATACATAGGAGTGGTTCTGGTCGTACAACAAAATGACCAGAAACCGGAAAGTAGAAGTAGGGAGACAGAGGGATTTAATCTTAGGTGAACCAGTCTCCTTCCACCATCCTCACATACCAATTTTCAAAGGTGTTTTCAGGTGATCGTTCCTCAATCCTTGATATCCACCTGTGCATCATGATCATGGTGAGGGTGTTGGATGGTCCAACCGGAACACCGGTTCCGAGATTGCGGCGTTTGGACATAAAAAATCGGGTAATTTGAGGAGCATAACTAATCCTTCCTCTTTTGCCGGTCATAAGCTGCTTTAGCTTATTGAAGAGATAGGAAGCCCAGTTGATGTCGGATTTGCGAATGATTGCTATCATAATGTCGAATGCTTCCCGGCAGTAGTTCTGGTTGGGCATTCGGCCTATGATAGACCTGTGAACCAAGTCGTGCAGGACTTGGTAGTGAGGAGCAATATCCTCTTTCTTCCCACAGTCCTTAATCGGAATGTTGGAGGAGGAGAAGATCTGGAAGAAGTCTTCCTTAGCCGGCAGGAATGGCGTAGGAAAGTCAGAAAAACCTTCGGTAGGAAGGTGGAAGAAGGTGGCGAATTCCTCCTCAGTGAACTGGAGGAATTGGCCGTCGATGATGGTGCGAATGCTACCATCATCCAGAACGTGACCGTTGTTAAAGAATTCACACACCTCCTCTTCGAGAATGGTGTCCGAACCTTTAAGAAAACCTTTCAAACCAGAGTCTATGACATGCTGAAAAATGCCTTCATAGTAAATACTTTCCTTGATATCCTCAAAATCGATAATAAGAGTGTTTCTTAATTCAGCAGACATGGTGATGAGTGATGAAGAAAGTTTGAGGAAGTTCTTTGAGCTTTTGAGTTTTTTTTGAAGAGATGAAAGCTTGAAGGCGTGATTTAAGAAATGGAGGTTGATCCCCTTTTTATAGCCTGGAATGAATGATAGCATTTAATGCAGGGATTTTAAAAATGTAGCCGTTTATGTTTAGTTATTAATGATTTTGTGACTTTCCAAGGGAATAAAGACATGTCTTGTCAGATCAGCTCAGGCATGCTTTTGATACTGAGAATTTATGTTTCCAAGAAAGGAATGATTTACTTTGATACGGCGCATTGAATGTTGTAGATTTTGATTTGGAAGAAAGAGAAATCTATTTCATTAATTAAAGTACAGAAACCGGTGGTACAACAGAATACCGGTTTTGGAAGGAGAAGGAAAGAAAGTAGATTTAGACGTTTGATGATTCAGCTGTTTGAGCGGTTGAGGCCTCAGCTGCTTGAATTTTTCTAGCCTTGATCGCTTCCCACCGGTCGATCATTTCCTGTACTCGTTCTTTGGTGAGCACGTGCCTTGGATGCAGAGTGACGAAGGCTCCGGTGTGAATCTCCAGACTTGCGCAGAAACCGCTCAGCTGAGGAGCGTATCCGGTTCTTTTGGAGAGAATCATCTTCTTTAGGTTGCTGAAGATGATCCAGGACCAGTTAACCGGTGTCCCAACCGTTATGGCGATCATCATCTCGAAGATCCTTTGAGTGTAATAGTAACTTTTCTCTCTGCACATGACAGATTTTCCCAGAATTTCGCAGAGAATCTGGTACTTGTGAGAAAGTTGACTTTTAGCACCCCAGGGTTTAACCGGGATGTCAGATCCAGAAAACCGGAGACACATTTCTTCCATTGTCACCGGAGAATAGGTTAGATCGGTTACCCCTTCATTGGGTAAACCGCAGTATACAGCGAAATCCGTCTCGCTGAAGAGGAATTTTTGCCCGTAAACCTGTGCAACGAGTATCTCTCGGTGCACTTCTTTCACGGTTTCGAACAGTTCTTCGACCACAAGGTAGTCGATGATAAATCTGTTCTCAAGAAAACTCCTTAGCCCACTTCTTTCAATGGCTAGGAACATCTCCTTGACCTCATGATCCTCATACTGGTAGATTGATTCAAAATCTGCCAGTAAGATCTTCTTGGCTAAAGGGTTGGAGTTCATGTTTGTTTGTGAGAGAGAAAGGATGGTTTTATCTCAAGAGTTATACTTGTGAATAGTGAGTTTGTGATATTTTGACAAGGATTAAGCATGGTTTATATAGCCCGTGGATTCTGCTTAGTATTAAATGAGGTTAAGCATGCCTGATGATGTCATTGCCTATTAAATAGACTTAACTTGTTGAAGTAACTAATGGTTATTTCCAAGGTAAATCTAATAATTACTAAGATAGCAATGATGAAAAATATCTATTGACAAGATGTAAGTTTCCCTCTCTTGATGATGGACACATGTCGTCATCTTGAATGAGGTAGACTTGTTCTTAATTAATCACAGGCTTCATTTATCAAAGCATGCACGAAAACTCGGTTGTTCGTCTCAGGTTAACCGGAAAAATTCATTTTATCAGATCAGAGTGCATGTTTACTGAGCGGTTTTCCATAACTGGTTTTAGTGGGATATTTCCGTTTTATGAAGAAAAGTTGATTAATATCAACAGTTGTTCAACTTTGGATTTATCTTATCCACTTCAACCTGGTTATTTCAACCTTTTAGTAAACATACATTTGATTTGAAATTTTGAGGTAGTCGGGTATAACCGGAGACTTCCTCCCGGTTAGCAGGTTTGATTTTATTAATGGCCTATTTGAGTATGGTTTGAGAAGTTTTTAGCTTCTCCCTGAACACATATTCCGGTTTTACATGCATCATGATTATATCAATTGATTTAAATTAGTAAGACCCAGAATATTTCGAAAATGTGAAAACTTAGCTTCCTGTAGCGGTTTCGTGAAGATGTCCGCTACTTGTTGCTCGGTTGACACATATTCCAGCCGAATGTGTTTCTCCTGAACATGCTCCCGGATGAAATGATGTCGAATGTCGATATGCTTCGTTCTTGAGTGCAACACCGGATTGTATGTAATTGCTATGGCGCTGGTGTTGTCACAAAAGATTGGAGATTCCTTTGCTTCTATTCCGAAATCCCTGAGTTGCTGTTGGATCCAGAGGAGTTGTGCACAGCAGCTTCCAGCCGCTAAGTACTCCGCCTCTGCGGTTGACGTTGCAACGGACGTTTGTTTCTTGCTGCTCCAGGTAACTAACCGGTCACCCAGAAACTGACAGGTTCCACTTGTACTCTTTCTGTCGATTTTGCATCCCGCGTAATCGGCATCGGAGTAACTTATTAGATTGAAGCTAGAATCTTTTGGATACCAGAGTCCCACTTCCTGAGTTCCCTTCAGATATTTTAAGATTCTCTTAGCCGCCGTATAATGAGATTGCTTTGGATTTGCTTGGAACCTCCCGCATACTCCAACCGCAAACAGAATATCAGGTCGGCTTGCTGTGAGATACAGCAATGATCCTATCATTCCTCGGTACGCGGTGATGTCGACGGTTTGACCATCATCATCTTTATCCAGCTTTACGGAAGGACTCATAGGCGTAGCTGCTTCGGCACATGTGTCCATCCCAAATCTTTTCAGCAGTTCGGCTGTATACTTCGGTTGGCTTATAAATATTCCGGCTTCCATCTGCTTGACCTGTAGCCCTAGGAAGAAACTCATTTCCCCCATCATACTCATTTGAAATCTATCAGTCATCATTTTCGAAAATTTGTCACATAGCTTTGGATCGGTTGATCCGAATATGATATCATCAACATAAATTTGAACAAGTAAAATTTGCTCCTTTCTTTCAAATTTAAATAAGGTTTTGTCTACTGAACCGATTGTAAATTTGTGATCAAACAGAAATTGAGTCAAAGTATCATACCAAGCTCTTGGAGCTTGTTTCAAACCGTAAAGGGCCTTATTCAGCCGGTAAACGTGATTTTCATGTTCTGAATTTTTGAAACCTGGAGGTTGATTAACATACACCTCTTCATTTACTTTACCATTTAGAAAAGCGCTTTTTACATCCATTTGATAAACTTTAAACTTTTTGAAAGCTGCATAGGCTAAAAATATTCTAATGGCCTCAAGCCTAGCTACAGGTGCGAATGATTCTTCAAAATCAATGCCTTCTTCCTGCTTATAACCTTGAGCCACTAACCGGGCTTTGTTCCTCGTAACTAAACCGTTTTCATCGAGTTTATTTCTGAATACCCATCGTGTGCCTATAACCGGTTTGTTTTTCGGTCTAGGAACTAGGTACCAGACTTTATTTCTCTCAAACTCGTTTAATTCCTCTTGCATTGCCAAGATCCAATCTGGATCTGACAGTGCTTCATCCACCTTTTTCGGCTCAATTTGTGATATGAAAGCAGAGTTTCCATAGTGATCCAAATTTTGTTGCCTAGTTCGGACGGGTGAGGAGATGTTACCTATTACTAGTTCAAGAGGATGATTTTTGTTCCTTCTGAGGTTAATTCGAGACGTGTCTACCAAGCTTTCGGCTGGCTGATCAAGGTTAGACAGATCGGTAGGTTGAACAGAGTCAGACCGACCGATTTCTTCAGTAGAAACTGAAGCGTCAACTTTCTGCGGTAAAGCAGCTTGATCAGGTTGAATTTCAACATCAACCGCTTGGTCCTTAACAAAGCGTCTAAAAACCGGAACCTCGTCTTCATCATCAGAATAGATATTGAAATTTTCCATTCTGTTGTGAAGGTCGAAGGGTAATGCAGTGTTTCGCTCAACCGATTCATCGAAAACAACGTGTGCGGTTTCTTCAACTGTTAAAGTCCTAGTATTATATACTCGGTACGCTTTACTTACAGCTGAATATCCCAACATTATTCCCTCATCGGATTTAGCATCAAAAGCGGTCAAGTACTTCTTGCCGTTATTATGAACAAAGCATTTACTACCGAAAATTCGAAAATACCGTACATTTGGAATTTTATCAAAATAAATTTCAAAATGAGTTTTCGAAAATCGTTTAGTCACAAGAGATCGATTTTGTGTATAACAAGCAGTATTGATAGCTTCAGCCCAAAACTTTTGAGCTATACCCGAATCGGCTATCATTGACCTTGCGGCTTCCTTGAGAGTTCGGTTTCTTCTCTCAGCCAGGCCGTTTTGTTGAGGAGTTCTGGCACTAGACAACTCGTGCCTAATACCGGAATCATCAAGAAAAGTAGTTAAATTGCTATTAATGAATTCAGTTCCTCTATCACTTCTAATTTTGTTTACTCGAATAGATTTTTCATTTTGTATTCTCAAAATCAGTTTAATCAAGTTTGAAGCAGCTTGATTTTTAGAAGCTAGAAAAGTAACCCAAGTAAATTTAGAATAATCGTCAATAACTACCATAGTATAATGCATGCCTCCTAAGCTCGTTACTCTAACCGGACCGAACAAGTCCATATGCAGCAGTTCCAAACATCTTTCAGATTGATAATTTCCTTTACTTTTAAAAGATGATTTCACTTGTTTTCCCATTTGACATGCATCACATACTTTATCTTTTGAAAATTTAACATTTGGAAAACCATGAACTAGTTCCTTGGAACAAATAAAGTTAATCGTTTTGAAGTTCAAGTGGTTTAACCGTTTATGCCAAAGCCAGTTTGGATCATTTCCGGCTATCATACACACAGGTTTTTCGAAATCAGTTTTCCAGTTTACTTTATAAATATTTCCTATCCGGTTACCGGTTAACAAGGTTTCATCATTTTGATTCTTGACTAAGCATGAGTTTTTATGAAATTCAACCTTAAATCCCACATCACACATCTGACTTATGCTTAATAAATTAAAACTTAGCTTTTCTACCAATAACACATTATTTATGGATAGTTTACCATGGACAATCTTACCCTTGCCCACGGTTTTACCTTTTGAGTTATCCCCAAATGTGATGAATGCTCCTGTTTCGTACTTGATGTCGGTCAATAGCTCCTTGTTTCCGGTCATGTGCCTTGAGCATCCGCTGTCCAAGTAACATTCAGAATTCTTCAACCGGTTGCTCCTCCTAACCTGCATCAAACAATTATTTACAACTTTTTGGTACCCACATTTAGTTGGGTCCATGGTTGATTAGTCCCTTTGGGATCCAGACTTGGATTAGTCGGATCACTTTCCCGGTTGCAGTTTTGATAGTGTTTGGCTTAACTTCTTGGCCGTTGCTCAAGAATGCCTTATGTGGTGATGGACTTCTTCGATATCGATTTTTATTATTTTTATTCGGTTTCCGGTTGGCTTTCTTTCTCTCAGGATGAAGCCATTTTTCAGATTCGTTGGGACCTACATACTTAAGCGTTTCTTCCGGTTTTAGGTCATTTTCTGTTTGTGAGCTCTTGACAAATTTTATAAACGGAAGGTTATTTTTCGTTAGTTTCATCCCGTTAGTTTGTTTCGTTTCGTTTTGTTTACTTGGATCATAACCTATACCATATCTACATTTCGGATGTCGTTTATAATTACACAT
Source organism: Impatiens glandulifera (assembly GCF_907164915.1). NCBI lineage: Eukaryota > Viridiplantae > Streptophyta > Magnoliopsida > Ericales > Balsaminaceae > Impatiens > Impatiens glandulifera. The sequence goes on from NC_061863.1 coordinate 27,384,067, forward strand.
TTGTTTTACTGCTTGACGTGATCTCTCCCACGCAGCCGTAACGTACATTGCTCGTTCATCAGTTTCCATTTCCGGTTGAACTGTCTTCTCATCATCCGAGAATAGTTCATCCGGTTCATGTGTTTTAATCTCATATATTTCATTGTTTTCATCATTTATTTGTTCGTTTTTAGTTTCTACAGATGCTGGCATATACGCAGATATATTTCTGAACTCAGCAACCATTTGGTTGAGTGCAGAAACTAGATCTTCTTTAGTAAATTCATCAGAAGAGAAATCAAATACCTCTTCGTCGTTTGCCATGAAGCATGTTACTTTCTCTTCACCATCTTCATTGTCGGAATATGCCCATTCACTTCCACCGTCTGATGCAATGAGAGCTTTTTGGATCTCCTTTCCTTCATCAGCACGTTGATCATCATTTCTTCGGTAGTCGTTTCGTTGGTTATTGTTGTTTCCCCGATAATTGTTTCCTTGATACCGGTTGCCTTGATAGTTATTCCCTTGATAATTTCCTTGATAATTTCCCTCAGATTTTCTATCATCTCTTCTTGGTTTTCTACATTCTGACCTGAAATGTCCAAAACCATCACAGTTATAGCATCTTTTGTTTGATTTATCTACATAGTTATAATTAAAGTCATTGTTAGATGGTGGCTGGCTCTTCTTCATGAATTTTCCGAATTTCTGGGCTAGCATCGCCATCACATCGTCGGTTATTTGATCAGTATTTTTGACTGGAGCCGGTGCGGTTGATACTGGAGCCGCCGGTTCCACCGATGTAACCAAAGCTCTTGTTGCGGTAGATGTAGATGTTTCATCTTCAATCCGAGAGTTGATCTCGAATTCGTAGGCTTTCAAGTCCTCAAATACATCATGCAGCTTCATCTGCCCAAGAGTGCTTGACTCCCTCATCACCATGGTCTTGATGTCCCACGTGCTTGGCAAGGATCTTAGAGCTTTGATTATCACTTCTCGGTTGTCATACTTCTTTCCGAGTGTCTGAAGCTCGCTTACTACGCTGGTGAACCGGTTGCTAAATTCTTTCATATTTTCCCCCGGTTTCATCCTTATGTTCTCATACTTCTGCGTAGCCACCAAGATTTTATTTTCCTTGGTTCTTTCGTTTCCCTCGTGAATCTGGATGATCGTTTCCCAGGCTTCCTTTGCATTTTCGCACTCTGATATTTTGTTCAAAGTGTTGTTATCTATGGCTTTGTAGATGTGCCTCATGCAATGGTTGTCCAGGTTGCTTCTTCTCCGATCTTCACTCGTCCACTGGCTTTCCTCCTTGTTTATCTTGATCGGTCCTTCTTTCAGGACTCGGCTCATCTCATCATCTAATGTTATCAGATGTAGATACATCTGCTTCTTCCAACTGCTAAATGCTTCGCTGTTTAGCATTGGCGGCTTGTCGCTGTGAGTCATGCTTCCCACCATTTTGGTTGCTTGAGTGCTAAGAACCTCGCTCTGATACCACTTGTTAGGATCGGGGACGCCCTTGGAGGACCGGGGGTGTTTTCCGGTTTTAAGTAAGGGAGGCCGCTTACAACAACACACACAACTTGGTGATAGTCCGGTTAGAGACTAAAACCGTTCTCAGCACTGCACAGCCTGTCACAGACTCTTGAACCGGTGTTCAAGGGCGGAAGTGTCTGTTTCAGGTTGAAGCAACGTTTGCGACTTTTAGATGATGTTTAAGGAGGAAGATGTTTAATGAGAGTGAGTGACCGGTTTTGGAAGTATGATTGGTTTGCGGTTTTGTGGTAAGATAGCGGGAAATGAAAGCGAAATGAAAGAACACAAGACACGGAAATTTGTTTATGGATGTTCGGAGCAAACCCTCCTACGTCACCCCTTCTTCTCAGGTTATGAGAAGGATCTCCACTAACTCTTTAGAGTTACAATTTACACTTCCGGTCGAGCCCAACTTCGCTACTCGCCGGTTACACCAAACTCACACTTTGATGTAATACAACACAACACAATAATCACACACAAGGATTTCCGGTTTTAGGGAAACCGACTTTAGAATATAGAACTTTATCTCTCTAGAATTGAATGCTTTATGACTTTCACAATTTCAACTACTCAATTTCTCGTATTCACTGCTGCATTAAATGAGGACGTTTGATCTTCCTTTTATAGCTGAAAGTAGCTAACGGCTACTTTCTTCTCTCTCTTGCGGATTGGTTGACCATTAGCACGCCTATCTGCAGGAGGATTTCTTGCACGCTTCAACTTCCTCAACACCTGGCATTCATGCAGGTGACTCTGAGCAGATGATGACATAACCGGTTTTCAGATTGATACACGTGTTGAACATCCGCTTCCGGTCGTCAGCATCGGATCACCAGGGCATCATTGCTTTCCTCCCATGCTTCTGATCGGATCCGATCTTCTTTTATCTTTTCGAGACACGTTTCCTCCGTCACAGTACGTCACTCTTGAGATTTGAATCTTCTGACTTTTGATCTGTACTTTCCGGTTTCTGTGTCTTTGTGCATTATGATCCGGTTGAAGTGTATTCTTCTGTTCTTTGCTAACCGGTTGCTTGAGAAAGTGAAGCCGGTTCCTGTGATCATTTGTCTTGATCACTTGAAGCCGGTTTCTTTGATGTAATAGCAGCTGGTTATTGATGCACGATTTCCGGTTCCGGTTTGTTCAGTACCTGCACATGAAGTTTAATTTCTGTTTAGTTTGTCTGGCCGGTTCCAAAATTAATCTACTTAATTTTTCTATCAATTTCTCCCTTTTTGATTATTTAGAATAAATATTCAAAAATTGTAATGTGTGGCCGGTTTTAAGAAAATTAACTTACTTAATTTTTCTATCACTATCGGACCATTTGGACTTGCTTTCAGCACATATAAGAGCCTTCTGCTCAGTTAGGTTCTTCTTTGTTTAAACATTATATCCATATATTTGGATGAGCATGAATTAATCTTGTTGAACACATTCATGTTGAATAACTTGTATAAGATGTCATTGGCAATATAGTCTAAGTTGTTCATCATCTTTTCTTCAGTCATCCATTTGCATATTGTCTTTTCAATTTTTATAGGACCATTAGAGATGACATACAACATGTCATATTCGATAGCGGCCAAATGTGTTTGCATCCTTATCTTGCAACATTCGTAGTTTTCTTTCGAGAACATGGGAATTTGGATAACTATAGACATGATTTGGGTTCTTGTCGCTTGAGAATAGAAAACAGCGCCCAGATACTAATTGATAGGATCGGTGCAATCAATAGAGATGGGGGCCTAACTATCGTGAGCAACTTCGGATAAACGGATTGATAGAAATCATGTTAGGGATTAATATCACTTTCTATTCTTCGCAAACCTTCACAAACTCTTGAAACGATTCAAGTGCGGAACTGTTTGTTTGGGTTTGAAGCTTTGAACCAATGAATGATGAAAGACAGAAGGTAAAAAACACAACAAGTTGTTTATGGAGGTTCGGAGCTAACTCTCCTATGTCACCCCTTCTTCCAACGACTGGAAGGATTTCACTAAACTTCCTTGAATCAAATACAACTTACTTAATAGCTAACACTCTATTGAACATAACAAACTCTGTTCAACTTATAATATGATAATTAATATCTCTCATCTAAACAGTGTTTTTGAATCTCTCTTTAACTTGAAAATGATATACAATCAGTAAGTGCAAGAGTAAGGTTGTAGAAAAATGAGCAGAGTAAACGGTAGATCGAGAGAGAGAGAGATTCGGTTGTTGTCTTTGAGAAACTATTTGTAGTAGAAGGACACCAACAGTCAAATCTTCTTCATGAACACGTGGTAAACGTCCAATGGAAAGCCTCCTAATACAAAAGTACAACAGACTCTGTGCTCATGGATCGTGGTCGTATTGAATGGTAGTGCGCCGGATATCCTTTTGGAATTGTCCTAAACTAAACAAGTAGTGGGAGGAATATTCGCGTATGTGGCGTTCATTCATTTGATGCAAATAGTTGGCGTACTGGACTGCAAGAAAGAGTGGAGTGAGAGTAGCGTACATCTAGTTGATCGTATGCTAACTTTAAAGAGCTATTGAAGCGAGGCATTAGACGTGCTTCATTAGACTCCCAAGTCTAAGGGAGTTTGATGCCAACGTCTAACAGTGACTTCCATTAGACCACCAAGTCTAATGGAGTTAGACTGTAACATTTAACTTCGCAACCTATTAGACTACCACGTCTAATGGAGTTACACTACATCGTCTAACTTCGAATCACTTTAGACTAATCTGAAGGAGTTAGATGCTAAAATCTAACTACATATCTGTTAGACTGGAACGTCTAACTACGTATCTGTTAGACTGGAACGTCTAACTATGTATCTGTTAGACATACACGTCTAACTACGTATCTGTTAGACTGGCACGTCTAACTATGTATCTGTTAGACTTGCCTGTCTAACTACGTATCTGTTAGAATGGCACATCTAACTATGTATCTGTTAGACTGACACGTCTAACTACATATCTGTTAGACTGACACGTTTAACTACGTATCTATTAGACTAGCACGTCTAACTACGTATCTGTTAGACTTGCACGTCTAACTACGTATCTGTTCGACCGGCACGTCTAACTAGCAACATTGTCTAATTAACCTGTTCAGACTATGTGTAAGTTAGCCAAATCTGATGCACCTGCATAAAAACAATTAGACGACTTGACTTTATTCATAACTAAGATTTAATCACAATTATAATTAAGTTTTAATCATATATATATCATCAAAACATAGTTGGCATGGAATAGTCTTATTCTCTTAACAAAATAATTTGACCCAACAGATACTACCGGTTCCGCTTCTTGGAGTAAAAGTCGGTCATTTTATTAATTGTACTTCATGTATAATAAACCGAAGATACTACCTGTTAGACTACCGGTTGTGCTTTATAATATATAACTAATAAATCTACCGATCATCTTGCTGAGCGGTAGAGCCGATTTTTACTACCGAATCAATCCACTACCGGTTGGTTTACTAGTTTCGCTTCTTATGAATGATCGAACAAATAACCTATCATACTACCGGTTGCACCATCTTTATAAAACCGAAGATATAATACCGGTTGCGCTTCTTTAAGTAAATAACCGAGTAGATAACCGATCATACTACCAGTTGCGCCGTCTTTATAAAACCGAAGAGATAATACCGGTTGCTCTTCTTTAAGGAAAAACAAAACAACTTTATTTTTCCGGTTTTCTTTATTCTACACAAAATTAACTTGGTTAAGTTCTTAGATAATTAATTACTATTAATTAATTATCTAATTTATCTAACAATTTCTCTTTTTTTGATTATTTAATCTAAATATTCCAAACCTTGTAATCGTTGGCCGCTTATATTAAGTTAATTTTCATTTGATTCTAACAATTTCTCCCCCTTTGATAGTTTAGAATAAATTATCAAAATCAGTTTGTTTAATTGAAAACGGTGATCTAATTTCTTGCAATTTCTCCCTTTTAGATTGTTTTAATTTTAAAGTTCAAGTGATTTACTCTTTTGTGCCAAAGCCAGTTTTGATCATTTTTAACAATCATGCAAACAGAGTTGGAACATTTAGTCTTCCAATCTACTTTATAAATGTTTCCTATCCTATGCCCTGTCAATAAAGTATTTCTCTTTTGGTTCTTAACTAAGCATGCTTGTTTGTGGAATTTGACAGCATATCCTATATCACACAATTGACTAATGCGAAGTAATTTATAGCATAATTTTTCAACAAGTATCATTGTTGGATAAATTAAGACCGGTTCAAATAAACCTAACTTAAATAAACTTCCCATGCAGGAACAAGGAACCGGACCGGATGAACAAAAGAAAACCAACTGAAGAAACCAAACCGGTCAAGCTACCAAACCGATCGACTATACCTAGAACATGACCGCACAAAGAAAGGATCGGCCAAAGCTCAAAACCGGAACTATCATACAACCGATCAATCCACAAGACAAGCATAACCGGAAGAAGTCCGGTTACTTCACTATCAAAAGACATTCGGCCAAGTCAAGTGGCCAACCTAGGCCAAGTCAAGTGGCCGACCTGTACAAGAAGACACTTTGGGTATCTGGTGAGAATGATACCAAAGGAACAGACTGAATACTTCCATATCCATGCAAGTCTGAGGAAAGACTGTAGGCTGCAGAGAACACTACTACCGGATCCTTCTAATTCGGGATAAGCCAGAAAGGAAATCTTCAAAGTACAGACAACTGCCCAAACAGACAGTGCCCACATTGAGTAAAAGACAAACCCGGCAGGTTTGCTTTACAGACCGGCAGGTCTGAAACAGGATACCAGGTCTGAGATTGACCGTCAGGTCTGAGGAGACGACCGCAGGTCTGAGACACTGAATCACTGCACCTCTAATCAGCCAATCAGATTCAAGGCAGTGAAATATGACCGTTGGCATATTTCACCTATAAAAGGAGGCAGTTGAAGAAGAGTAAATGCGGGACAAATAGTCACAAAAAGGGACACATAGCAGGAACTAAAACCATTTACTACAAGTGATAACAGTGTACTATTCCAAGAAAGCCTAAGTGCTAGATCTTAAGTGTTGAAAGTTAAAGTTTGTTTTACAATTTCGGTGTGAACTGTAAGAGTGTTATCGAGCAGAAAATAAGTCTCGATCGGATTGTACTTGTATTCCTTAGTGAATATCCTTCTCGCGGTTTCGAGAGGAAGGGGTGACGTAGGAGTTTTATCTCCGAACATCCATAAAATCCGTTGTGTCAGTTACTTTCTGCAGGCTTAGTTACATAACCGACTAACTTAACAATACCGATCCAAACCAAATCCATATTAACCATACCGAGTATCCAGGTTACCGAAACCGACCCTCCATCCTTCAAATCTCCATCATCCGAAACCGATTCCGCCTATCATACAAGTGTGCCGCTTCAACCTGAAAGCAAACCTCTTCCGCGCTTGAACCTAGTTCAAGGGTTTGTGACAGGTTGTGTAGTATTGAAACCCCGGTGTTAATCTCTAACAGGATTAACCACCACCCTACGAGTGTAAACCGCTTACCGGTCCAACCCCCGGTCCACCAGCGGCGACCTAGATCCTAACAATTGGTATCAGAGCAGTTAGTTTCAATACTCAAGCAAGCATGTATCAAGATAGGCCTCCAATGCTAGAAGGTGATGACTTTGCCAACTAGAAGGCACGCATGCACCTACATCTAGTCACCTTGGATGATGAAATGGAATCCATTCTGACCGAAGGACCGATATTCATTGACAAAGATAGAAAAGAATGGACGGCTGAAGATAGGAGAAGGAACAATCTGGACAACCATGCAAGAAACCAGATCTCCAACAGCGTGGACAGAAACACATACTACAAGATCAGAGACTGCCAAACCGCGAAGGAGACTTGGAACACGGTCATCCAGATCTTTGAGGGGAATGAAAGAACAAAGGAGAACAAAATAATGGTGGCCACACAGAGGTTTGAAAGCATCAAAATGAAACCAGGGGAAACTATGAAAGAATACAGTGACCGGTTCACTGGTGTATTAGATGAGTTAGCAAATCTGGGTAAGAAGTATGAAAACAAAGAGGTCATCATGAAGGTTTTGAGATCTTTTCCGAGTGCTTGGGACATAAAGACGATGGTCATGAGAGAATCAAAGAGCCTACGTAAGATGAAACTATACGACGTATTCGAAGATCTTAAGACATATGAGTTCGAGATGAACTCCAGAACTGAAGAGGAAGTCTCGGCCTCAACGTCAACCAGAGCACTGATCACATCTACGGAACCGGCTGCACCTGGTCCTGCCCCTATACCTACACCCGCATCGGTACCGACTCCTGCACCTGCACCGATCAGAACCGCCGAACAGTTTACTGAGGACGCCATGGCAATGCTTGCACAGAAGTTTGGGAGGTTCATGAAAAGGAGCCAACCGACAAACAACTACTATGGTGACAAATCCAATATAAGATGCTATAACTGTAACTGTATGGGACATTTTAAGTGGGAATGCAGGAAACCAAGGAGAGATACACAGAAACCAGATTACCAAAATAACCGGAACAACTATCACCAAAATAGTGAAGGAAATGGTAATAACCGTAACAACTATCAACAAATCGGTGAAGGAAGTGAGGTACCGAAAGCACTGATAGCCGACGATGGAGGAAGTCTATGGGCTCACAGTGACAGTGACGATGACCTCACATGTCTCATGGCAAATGAGGAACAGGTATTTGACTCTCCTTGTGAAGAATTTACTAAAGATGAGTTATACAATGCATTGAATGACATGGTAGAAGAATATAAGAACCTATTGACCATGTTACCTAAGCACCTCAACTTCAAAACCGACCCCATAGTACCTATCCCAGTAGAACCAGAGGTACCCATCATAACCGAACCGGAGGTCATACAATCTGATGATACTCATACTCTAGAAACCGAATTAGACTCTAAGATCGAACAACCTAGTGAGCCGACTAGAGAGCTGACCGAGAAAGAGAATGCCCGATTTCAATATACGATGGCCGCCTATAGGAGATCTAGCGATATAGTAAAGAATCTGAATAAAGAATACAGGCATCCTCGTTGTAAGAATGGCCTAGGATACACAGAGAACAGATCTAAAGACCGAAAACCCATATGGAAAGCAAAGCTTACAAAAGGAAACCTTCCCTTTATAAAATTCCTTAGGAGCACCTGTACAGCTGAGGAAGAGGAGACCGCATATTATAGGGAAGAAAAGACAAAATATGATTATGTTGGCCCAACCGATTCATGGCTTGACCTTGAGAAAAGGAAAGCAGAAATCCTTAAATATAAGAGAGATTTTCCTGAACCACGCATGTCAACCTATAGATCATCAAACCAAAGACCATCACCATTTAGGTCATCTGCAGGAAAACCGAAAAACACCAGACCAAGTGTCAGAAGAACAGTTGAAACTTTAGCAAAGAAGACCGTTCGATTTATCAAAGTTTGGGTACCTAAGGGACTAACCGCATGTGGACCCAAGTAAATGTGGGTACCAAATAGTTGTAAATATGTACATTTTGCAGGACCCAAAGAAGCGGCTAGGAAACTCCGAATGGTTCTTGGACAGCGGTTGCTCCAGACACATGACCGGAAATAGCAATCTGCTATCCGACATTAGATCAGCAACCGGTGCTCTAATCACTTTCGGCGACAACTCTAAAGGTAAAACCGTGGGCAAAGGTAAGATTGTCCATGGTAACCTAACTATTGATAATGTACTTCTCGTTGAAAACCTACGTTTTAATCTACTTAGCATCAGTCAGATGTGTGATGCTGGATACACGGTAGAATTCCTTAAACATGCATGCTTAGTTAAGAATTCTCAAGGCATAGTACTACTAACCGGAAATAGGATAGGTAACATCTACAAGGTAGACTGGAAAACTAGAGTAGAACATCCTATATGCATGATAGCTAAAACTGATCAAACATGGCTATGGCATAAGAGACTAAACCATCTAAACATGAAAACCTTAAACTACATTCGTGGTAAGAAATTAGTTGAAGGCATCCCGGACATAGTATTCAACCAGGATAAGGTCTGTTCAGCATGCCAAATGGGTAAACAAACTAGGTCATCGTTTAAAAGCAAAGGAAATATCCAATCTAGCCGATGTCTAGATCTTCTTCACATGGATTTATTTGGACCAATTCAGGTCATAAGCCTAGGAGGTATGCTTTACACCATGGTAGTTATTGATGATTACTCTAGATATACATGGGTAATATTCTTACCATCTAAACGTGAAACGGTATCAAACCTGATCAATCTTCTTAAGCGTTTGCAAAATGAAAAATCAACTCGTATTAATTGCATTCGAAGCGATAGAGGTACCGAATTTACTAATAGCACATTAACTGCATATCTTGATGAATCCGGCATTAGACACGAGTTGTCTAGTGCTAGGACTCCTCAACAAAATGGCCTGGCCGAGAGAAGAAACCGGACTCTCAAGGAAGCCGCACGGTCCATGATAGCCGACTCCGGCATTGCTCAGAAATATTGGGCTGAGGCTATCAACACTGCATGCCATACACAAAACCGGTCTTTGATTAACAGATTTCACAACAAAACACCGTATGAGGTTTACTTTAACAGAGTTCCTAAACTTAAATACCTCAGGATTTTCGGTTGTAAATGTTATATTCATAATAATGGTAAAACCCAACTCACCGCTTTTGATGCAAAGACCGACACCGGCATTATGCTAGGATACTCGTCGGTAAGAAAAGCATATAGAGTATACAATAATAGAACTGCAACCATTGAGGAAACAATTCACGTTGTTTTCGATGAATCGGTTGAAAGCAATACTGCGTCATGCTTTGATCTACACAACAGACTAGAAAATAACGATATTCATTCTGATAGCGAAGATGAGACTCCGGTCTTCAGGCGGTTTGTCCATGACCTAATGGGTAATATTGATACCCAGCCGGATCAAGCTGTTCCACAACAGGAAGCTGACACTTCGGTCCAACCCGAGGAAGTCGGTCGGTCTGACAATCTCGGTCAGCCTACCGACATGTCTAGCCTTGATCAAACAAACGGTAACTTGGTAGACACCCCTGAACTGAATCTCAGAAGAAACAGTAAACATCCTCCTGAGCAAATTATAGGTGACCCTTCAGAACCTGTTCGAACTAGGAGTCAACTTCTTGAAGGATATTTTAACTCTGCTTTCATATCCCAGATTGAACCTAAAAGAATAGATGAAGAATTGTCAGATCCGGATTGGATCTTGGGAATGCAAGAAGAACTAAACCAGTTTGAGAGTACTAAGGTCTGGTACCTAGTCCCTAGACCGAAGGATCAATCGGTCATAGGAACAAGATGGGTATTCAGAAACAAACTCAATGAGGACGGTTTGGTCACGAAGAACAAAGCCAGATTAGTGGCTCAAGGTTACAAACAGGAAGAAGGCATTGACTTTGAAGAATCATTTGCTCCTGTAGCCAGGATTGAAGCCATTAGGATTTTTCTTGCATTTGCGGCTTTCAAGAACTTCAAAGTTTTTCAAATGGATGTCAAGAGTGCATTCTTAAACGGTGACCTACGTGAGGAAGTGTATGTTGAACAACCACCCGGTTTTAAGAATGCTGCACTCCCAAACCATGTATACCGGCTAAACAAAGCTTTATACGGTCTAAAGCAAGCACCTAGGGCCTGGTATGATACACCAACCGCATTCCTATTAGAGCATGATTTCACCATCGGTTCAGTGGATAAGACTTTGTTCAAATTTGAAAAGAAGGAACATATCCTACTTGTTCAAATCTATGTAGATGATATCATTTTTGGCTCAACCGATCCTAAATTATGTGATAAGTTCTCAAAAATGATGACTGACAAGTTTGAAATGAGTATGATGGGAGAATTAAGTTTCTTCCTAGGTCTTCAGGTTAAACAACTCAAGTAAGGAACATTCATCAGTCAACCTAAATATACCAAGGAGCTACTAAAGAAATTCGGGATGGACACCTGCTCCTCAGCGGCTACTCCAATGAGCTCATCAGTTAAGCTGGATAGGGATGATGAAGGCCAATCAGTAGACCAGATTGCATACCGGGGCATGATCGGCTCCCTGTTGTATCTGACAGCGAGTAGACCGGACATCCTGTTTGCAGTTGGTGTATGTGGGAGATTTCAAGCAAATCCAAAGCAATCCCATTACACAGCCGCAAAGAGGATACTGAAGTATCTAAAGGGCACACCTGATGTCGGTCTGTGGTATCCAAAGGACTCATCATTCAATCTAACGAGCTACTCAGACGCAGACTATGCAGGTTGCAAGATTGACAGAAAGAGCACCAGCGGAACATGTCAGTTCCTTGGTGACCGGCTTGTTTCATGGCATAGCAAGAAATAGACATCGGTGGCTACATCAACCGCAGAGGCTGAATATTTGGCGGTCGGAAGTTGTTGTTCTCAACTTCTCTGGATCCAACAGCAACTGAAGGATTTCGGTATCATAGCCGAAGAATCCCCGATCTTTTGCGACAACACAAGTGCCATTGCGATTACCTACAACCCGGTTCTTCACTCCAGAACCAAACACATCGACATAAGGCATCATTTCATTCGAGAGCATGTCACGCTGAAGCATATCCGGCTGGAATACGTACCGACCGACCAACAAGTAGCCGATATCTTCACAAAGCCCCTACAGGAAGCTAAGTTCTCTCAATTCAGACTTACTCTCGGTTTAACCGACATCAGTCAGATCCTTCCTAAGGATGCTTAAAAGGAAAACCGACTTCGACAGATAAAACAGGTAGTTCTTCTTAAGCTGTTGATTTTTGAATTCTCAAGATGCCTATGGAAGAACCGCCCAGCCCATCAGACAGAGTAAACCGACCGGCTACTTGGTGGAAACACCAACTAACCGCATCGGGATGAACATCTGATGACTGACCAGTTCGGAAGCAGGTCATCCGAGATTATTTGAATTTCACAGATGTGGAACAACTACCAATGTTTGTAGATATCTGTTCTAAAATGTTGCCTTTTCAAAGAAAACTAGTCGCGCCTAAAAAGACGTGAAGATCTTTTGATATCTTTCATGGTTCAGGCCTATGACCGACACCTAGATTGCAAACATGCCTATTTTGATGCAAAACCTTTTATCCTGCAGTTAATACATGTCATTCCATTTAATGCCTGGACAATAGGTTAGCCCCTAAACTAGTATTTAAGAGAGGCAAACACTCACCACAATACTCACAAGTCACAAGAACATCATCTCACTAAGGCAAACTAACCATGTCTCAATTCCCAAACATCCTCCAAGTAGATTTTGAATCCTGTACTGGTACCGAACACTATGAGGTGTATCGGATGATCAAGAAATTGGAAGACACTGGTCTCCAGTATTTTCTGGATGATAAGCAAAATATCTACCCTGAATCCGTCATGGAATTTTACTACAATGCCAGGGTATTCCGGGGCACACCCCATTTTGAGACCCACATCCAATCCAAGGTTGGGGGTATAATTTTCGATTTCACCGAGCAGGACTTTGCTCGGTGCTTCAGTCTGCCTAAGCAAGGGATCACAGATCTCAATCCTCCTGCAGACATTAAGGCTGAGGTCTCCCTCGCCTTTGCCCGGTCGGATGAGCCTGTCAATGATCATGGCTCTAAATCTCTCTTGAGGGCTGAGTATCAGCTCCTCAATGATGTAGTAGGAAGGGGTATCTTTGGAAGAGATGTCACCAATACCTATTGCGTGGCGAGTTTCAATATGATGGCGGCCATCATTACTGGCACACCGGTAAATTGGTCCCGGGTGCTGTTCGACACCTTAGTTTGGATGATTAACGTCCAGTCAGTCGGTCTCATTCCCCAAATGAGCACCCTTCTGGTGGAACTCGGTGTTCCAACTTGTCCAGGCGAGGGCCTAAACCAAGCTCAGGTGCTAACTAGGGAAATGACCGACTCTTTCTATAGTCGGTTTGAAAGAGAATGGAGGAGGAGAAACTTCAACCCTCCTCGCTAGGTCACTTCGTCTGGCATCCGGTCGTTTTGCATCATGTACCGGATGAAGACTTAACCAAATTTGATCATATCGGCTTCATCCATGTCTACTTTAGTTTTATTTATGTCTACTTCATCGTCTACATATGTCATTTTCGGCATTGTCTCTACCATTTTCGGTTTCTATCTAATCAATATCGTTTATGTGTTAAATGCATTTAATGAGATAATCCCAATTAATGAGATAACTCCCAACCACCCGCACATTTAATCTCCAACTAATCTGGTCACTTTCCAACAAATACTTACCTCGGGCTTTGCAAACCGCCACTTCCCCATGCACTTTGAAAAGGAAAAGATTCTTTTCCTTAATAAAACAAAACTGACCATCAATGCTTAGATTTTCCCTCCAAAAACCGATCCTATATAAGGAGCCATCCTCTTCTTATTTCATCACATCCGAAAGTACAAAATCACTTTCTCTTCTTGAATCCCGTTTCTCTCTCTATACCGAAATCATGCCGAGCAGAACTCTGGGAAATTTTCTATGCATCGATTTCGACTCGTGCACGGACATAAGGGATTGTGATGCTAAGAAGAGAATCATGTATGACTCTCTTGTTCAAACCGGTCTTCAACCGTTTCTTGAAGAGGCCGGTCCTATCCTTCTAGACGATGTCAAGGCCTTCTTTCGAAGCGCCTGCATCAGGGGGAAGTACATCGTCTCGACTGTCAGAGACCACACATTCTGGATCGACGAGGATGAATTTTCTTCACTCTTCGATCTACCCGCTGAAGGTTTCTCTGACTTCCCGCTGTTCAGGACCTTGCGGGATTTGAAACCGCACTTTACCTGTCGGCCACCCCTCTTCCGGTGGAACAATTTGGGCCAAAAACCCAACTTGCTAGTCACGGTCAGCTCTTGCTCGAAATCGTGACCAGGTCAAATCTGTGTCAGTCACCCAATCAACCGTATTCCAGGAATACCTACAATATCATGACCAACATTCTTCGCAAATCGGCCATTAATTGGTCGTCGGTCATCTGGGAAAACTTAAAGAATATGGTGCTGACCAAGAAGGGTCTCGGGTATGCACCGCATATCAGCAAGCTGATTCTTGGGCATCGACCGGAGTTCGGACCAGGCACACCGGCTTCCTCTTCAAACATCCTCAACAGTGGTTCGGCAAGAGAACGACTCTGGAGAATGTCTGTTGAATAGGCTATATTTTTCATTGTTTCTCTATGCCTATTCCTGTACCGAATCTTATAATCGGTTTTCTCCTTCTGCTATTTCTTGAATTTCATCATCATTTCAGCTTAAATGACCGAATCTCCTAACAATTCTTTGAACACTTATCTAAGTAACCGGTTCACACTTTCTACCTATAACCGCTTACTTATCCGGTCTTATAAAATCTGCTTAAAACTGTTAAACACCGATCAATCAAAATATCTGAATAGGCTTAGAAACGATCTACCATTCGGTCTCAAAGAAAAGATTGTGTCATCCATGACATAGACAAGATTTTGGAGGGAAATCTCCCGCTCAAAGATGCCGCCCACCGTTTCGTACGTAACCGCTCATAGTTTGGCGTCCTTTCGTTTTGGAGGGAAAACTCCCGCTCATTCATGATGAGACGGTTTGGCTTCCAAACCGTGCCTATAAAAGGGGGGCCTTCGTCACATTTGTCATTCTCACACAAATTCACTTTCTCTCTCTAAGCTACTAAACCCTTTGAAGCCGATTTCTCTCATTCTCAAACTCTTCAAACATGGGTCGTGATTCGGCGTTGTTCAAATTATACTCTCAAGTGGATTTCGAGGAGATCCGGCAGAATGGGACGACCGAGGCAAAGGAAGTCATTGACCGGATGATTAAAACCGGTCAGGGATATCTTCTAGACGGTCCTCACGTAATTTACAAGGAAGCGGTCGAAGAGTTCTTCAAAACCGCAACCATCTCCTACGATAGGATCATCGCAACGGTTTGCGGTTCCCAAATCGAGATCACCGAAGCAGTGGTGGCCGAGAGTTTGCGTCTCCCAACTACCGGCGTGGACGCAATGGCAGAGATGGACGATGATACTTTTAAAACCGCTTGCCGCATCTTATCGGCAACCAACAAGCCGGTTACCACATCCGGAAAGAAACAGAGGCTGAAACCGGAGCTTATCCCGGCGTGTGACGTTTTTGCCAGGGCGATACTGGCAAGGGGAGGAAATTTCAGCAACCTCACCAGAGACAAAATCAAAATGATATTTCGTCTGATGGAAGGAACAGAGGTCAACTGGGCAAGATCGGTCTTCAGCAACCTCATGGAAATGGTAAGACCGGATTCAGCCAGGTCGTGGGGGTATGCCGTGCAACTTGGTAAAATCTTTCTACACTTGAACCTCAACCTCGGTCCCGGTGTTGGGCTAATAAAACGCTGCATCATTCGATCGAGGCAATTTCTTCCAAGAAAGCAGTCGGCCTCCAGTTCCTCAGGTGGCCGAAAGAAGAAAGCCGCAAAGAAAGATGCCCCGGCAAAAGAAAACACCGGAGGAAAGAGGAAGGAAAAGATAACTTTCGAAGACCCACCGCAGCAAGCGGAAGATGAGGAGTGGGCCTCTGAGGAAACCGATACGGAGAGGACCGAAGATGGAACGGTCCATGAAGACGATCTTTCGGCTCGGAGTCCGAACGATGCCGAACAAAGCATCAATCCTGAGACCACCGAGGGTGAAGAAGGGATTGATGAAGGAGCCAATGATGAAGGCTACAACCGGGAAGAGGCCGATGAGGCCGAGGCCGAAGAATTAGCCCAGAATATCTTTCGGGGCATTGACAAAAGAGACGAGGATGTTATAGACTTGTACTTGGAGTGGCATGAGTACCGGTTCAACACAAAATATAAGGATATCCTACCGAACCTCCCGCAACAGAACTGCATCGAGAGATTGGAGGAAGTAGAGGACATGATTCTACGTCTAACTAGATCCAATACGATTCAGGAGATACAATGCCGAACCTGTCTCTTGATACCGAGAAGCCACCTTCGGAAACTAAGAAGGCGCATCCGGAAAATTACGGAGGAGTATACCGCAGGGGGATCGGTGTCTACCGTGGCGCCGCGAGTTTTAGCAAAGCTCGAAAGAGGCAAACTGGAAATACATCAAGAGATAAAGCGGCTAGAAGCCATATGCAATCAGAAACAAGTTCCGGTATATACCGCTCCGGTCATCGAAGAATTTCCAATTGACTGGACAACAACTTCAAGAGAGGACACTGAGACACCAAGGGACACTGAGACACCGATGCCAGAAGATGTTGAGGTACCGACTTCAAAAATTGTTGAAGTACAAATTTTAGAAGATGCCGAGGTACCAATCTCAGAAACTGCGGTAATGAACTTGGAGGATGCGGTCACATTAGAACCTCCTAATGAGAATGCTGCACTGATGGACTCCGGTGAGAGAGCCGATCCTAATCCCACCGAGCAATCAATTCCTACTCCACCACCGGAAGCCACCGTTTCAGTTCCCCCTAAGGAATGGATTGATAACCGGCTCCAAGAGTTTGAAGCATCCGTTTCGGGGCGGATTGATGAACAACTTAAGAAATTTGAAGTGTTCACATCAGGGCAGATTGAAGACCGGCTTCAGAAATTTGAGGCATCAATATCGGAGCAGATTGATGACCGCATAACTGAACACGACGTGTCTAAGCTTCAACCGTTCAAGGATAGATGCGAGAACATATTCGATTCGGCCCTGAAGTTCACCGACGCGACAAAGCAGCTGCTGGATCAACATCAAGCACGTCTAGCAGAACTCAGCACCGGACTATGGGAAGAAGCCGGTGAGCGTGAGAAATATGCTCAGCATACCGCAGCTCTAGAGGGTATAACTTCGGACTTAAAGAAGGATTTCGAACGGGTCGACACGACAATCGACCGGGTCTCAGCGCTGGAAAAGACAAATGAGACTCTCGTGGCCGAGGTAAAGGTACTCACTGAACAGATGGCCGAAATTCTGAAAGCTAAGGAAAACGCGGATGCCGCGGCTATAGAGGCTGATGCTCTGGTTGCTAAGAGGGTCCAAGAAAGGCTGGACGCCGAGGTTAGCAAAGACAAAGAGGCGCCGCGAGCGTCTCAGCTGACCGAGACAGAAGTAGAGGCCGAAAGAATAAGAAGGGCCGAGATCTTATACACAGGGTATGCTGCGAAAGTGGCCAGTCAGGCTGCGGAGGATGCCGCACGACTGGAACGGGAAGCACGAAGGCTGGACGGTTTTGCAAAGGAAAACGAGAAAAAGAAGAAGGCGGCCGCCTCCGCTTCAGCACCAGCCGCATCCGTTTCGGCACCGAAGAAAAGAAAGAAGCCGGCTCCTAAGAAAGTTCGGATTGTGGAGATGCTCAATGAAATCTCTGAACCGGTCGCGACGGGTACTTCGCAGCAAGCCGACCTAGTCGAGGACGAAGTCGAAGAACAGCTGCGGTCCCGGTCTAAAAGACCACGATCCTCCCAACAGTCCAAGCAACCGCAACCGCCACCGCAACCGAAGAGAAAGAAGAGCGCCTATGAATTCACGGACTCGGAATAGGGACTATCTTTCCCTTTTCTTATTTGTCTTAAGTATTTATGCTTTGTCTTTTTCGGTTATCTATAAATATATATAAAAGTTACTTTTGAATACCGGCCTTATTTTGCACTTTTACATGATTTTGATAATTTTAAATAAAATAATCAAAAAGGGAGAAATTGTTAGATAAAAGATAGAGATTCTTCCAAACCTCCTCCCTCAAAATTTTTCGAAAAATTCTCTAAGTCTTTTTCAAAAAATCGGCCAAACAAAACAACCGGCCTACGGTTGCAAACTTACATGATTTTGATAATTTTAAATAAAATAATCAAAAAGGGAGAAATTGTTGGATAAATTAAGACCGGTTCAAATAAACCTAACTTAAATAAACTTCCCATGCAGGAACAAGGAACCGGACCGGATGAACAAAAGAAAACCAACTGAAGAAACCAAACCGGTCAAGCTACCAAACCGATCGACTATACCTAGAACATGACCGCACAAAGAAAGGATCGGCCAAAGCTCAAAACCGGAACTATCATACAGCCGATCAATCCACAAGACAAGCATAACCGGAAGAAGTCCGGTTACTTCACTATCAAAAGACATTCGGCCAAGTCAAGTGGCCAACCTAGGCCAAGTCAAGTGGCCGACCTGTACAAGAAGACACTTTGGGTATCTGGTGAGAATGATACCAAAGGAACAGACTGAATACTTCCATATCCATGCAAGTCTGAGGAAAGACTGTAGGCTGCAGAGAACAGTACTACCGGATCCTTCTAATTCGGGATAAGCCAGAAAGGAAATCTTCAAAGTACAGACAACTGCCCAAACAGACAGTGCCCACATTGAGTAAAAGACAAACCCGGAAGGTTTGCTTTACAGACCGGCAGGTCTGAAACAGGATACCAGGTCTGAGATTGACCGTCAGGTCTGAGGAGACGACCGCAGGTCTGAGACACTGAATCACTGCACCTCTGATCAGCCAATCAGATTCAAGGCAGTGAAATATGACCGTTGGCATATTTCACCTATAAAAGGAGGCAGTTGAAGAAGAGTAATTGCGGGACAAATAGTCACAAAAAGGGACACATAGCAGGAACTAAAACCATTTACTACAAGTGATAACAGTGTACTATTCCAAGAAAGCCTAAGTGCTAGATCTTAAGTGTTGAAAGTTAAAGTTTGTTTTACAATTTCGGTGTGAACTGTAAGAGTGTTATCGAGCAGAAAATAAGTCTCGATCGGATTGTACTTGTATTCCTTAGTGAATATCCTTCTCGCGGTTTCGAGAGGAAGGGGTGACGTAGGAGTTTTATCTCCGAACATCCATAAAATCCGTTGTGTCAGTTACTTTCTGCAGGCTTAGTTACATAACCGACTAACTTAACAATACCGATCCAAACCAAATCCATATTAACCATACCGAGTATCCAGGTTACCGAAACCGACCCTCCATCCTTCAAATCTCCATCATCCGAAACCGATTCCGCCTATCATACAAGTGTGCCGCTTCAACCTGAAAGCAAACCTCTTCCGCGCTTGAACCTAGTTCAAGGGTTTGTGACAGGTTGTGTAGTATTGAAACCCCGGTGTTAATCTCTAACAGGATTAACCACCACCCTACGAGTGTAAACCGCTTACCGGTCCAACCCCCGGTCCACCAGCGGCGACCTAGATCCTAACAATCATGTTATTTACGGTCAGGTTGTCATGGACAATCTTACCCTTTCACACAATCTTACCCTTAGAGTTGTCATCGAAGATGATTTTTGAACCAGATTCTTTCACAATATCGGTTAACAGCTTGTTGTTTCCTTTCATGTGTCTTGAATACCCACTGTCCAAATACCATTCCGATCCCTCAAGTTTTTAATCTGTTTACCTATAAAATACAACTATTTACACATTTTTGGTACCCACATTTAATTAGATCCACGGTTAATTAGTCCCTTGGAAATCTATACTCGAATTATTCGAATGAATCTCCCTATGATAGTCTTAATAGTTCTACTTGTATCAGGCATAACATCTCTCTGTCTGCCTTTGAATATCTCATTATATTGTGATGATGATCTATGATGAACCTTTTCTTCCCTTTTGTCGTGTACTCGTTTAACCGGCCGGTTGGCTTTCCTTCTCTTAGAATTAAGCCACCGCGACTTGTCGGTTGGTCCTATATATGTTGGTTCTTTTTCCAGTTTTGAATCGTGACTTGCTTCATTTTTAGTTGAAGTACTCTTGAAAAAGGTTATAAATGAAAGCTTGTCTTTACTGAGTTTTAACTCTTTGCATGACTTATCTGGGTTGTTGTTGTCATAGCCTAGACTAAATTTTCAAATAGGAGGCCTCTGATGACTTGTCATTTGACTCACAGCATCTTCAGATTTCTTCCATGCAGTAATCACATATTTGGTTCTTTCATTCTCTTTAGTCAACAGTTGAACTGTCTCCTTGAGCTTCTCATTCTCAGAGGATAGTTCAATCGTTCCACCAGTTCGATTATTTAATTAGACTGGTATGAGATTAGACAAATTCTTGTACTCAATGACCATGTCATTGAGTGTAATAATTAAATCTTCTCGGATGAATTCCTTAGAGGCAAAGTCGAATACCTCTTCCTCGTTTGCCATAAGACATCAGATTCCTTCATCGTCAATGTCCGAGTCGCTATGTTCCCACTGGCTTCCACCATCATCAGCTATTAAGGCCTTTTGGATCTCCATATTTTGATTGTTTGATTGGTGATCTTCCCTTTGGTTCTGATCGGTTGGCTTTTTGTCATCTCTTCTTAGCTTTCTAGCACTCTAACATGTAGTGACCTAAGGCATCACAGTAAAAACAATGAATGTTAACTTTGTTACCGTTAAAGTAGTTGTAGTTGTAAAAGTTGGTGGGTTGGTTCTTCTTCATGAATTTTCTGAGCTTCCTGGCTAGTATATCCATTGCATCATCGCTGAACTGCTCGTCTGTCTTGACTGGTACTGGAGTTTTCGGTTCCATGGAGGTCACCAAAGATCTGTTATCTGTTGAAGTTGAGGCCTCATCTTCATTTCTTGATTTCATTTCGAACTCAGAGGCTTTCAGATCTTCAAGACATCATGCAACTTCATCTTATGAAGACCTTTTGATTCTCTCATCACCATGGTTTTGATATTCCAAACGCTATGAAGCGAACTTAGAGCCTTGACAATTGTCTCTTTGTTGTCGTATTTCTTTCCAAGAAGTGAGAGTTCATTCACAACACTTGTGTAACGGTCACCAAATTCCCTTATTATTTCTTCTTGGCGCATCTTGATATTTTCAAATTTTTGAGTAGCAACCATGATCTTGTTTTCCTTGGTTTGCTCATTTCCTTCGTGAAGCTGGATCACTGTCTTCCATACTTCTTTTGCAGTACTGCATCCTCTAATTTTGGCGAACGTGTTCTTGTCTAAGGTTTTGTAGATGTCATTTCAGCCAAGATTGTCAAGGTTGTTCCTTCTTCTTTCTTCACTAGTCCACTCGCTCATATCCTTGTCAATTGTTATTGGATCATTAGAGATGAATAATATCATTTCATCGTCTATGGTGGTTAGGTGCAGTTGTATGCATAGCTTCCAATCAACGAAGTATTCGCTTTCGAGTAATGGAGCCTTGTCGCTTGAAGACGTGTTTTTGTCTAGTTGCTTGAGTATAGAGAGTAGCTGCTCTAATACCACTTGTTAGGATCGAGATTGCTAAAAGAGGTTGTGGTCTCACAAAGGTGAATGCTTACTCACACGCCGATTGATAATAACCCTATTAGAGGTTACTATTGGTCTCTATACTTCACAAGTTGACACAAACTCTTGAACCGAGTTCAAGTGCGGAAATGTTTGTTTAAACTTAAAGCAACAAATGCACGGTTTAGATAGCAATAAAAGGACACAAAGTAGAAGGAAGACACAACACAGGATTTATGAATGTTCGGAGATAAAATTTCTACGTCACCCCTTCTTTTCAAACCTTTGAGAAGGATACTCACTTATAATATCCAGACCGTTTACAACGCTTATGTCGAAACAACCGATGCTTAGTAACAACTTGTTTGCGACCTCTCAATACTTTCACTCTGTTGAACAGAAACATATTTTGTCAACTTACAATACTCACCACTCACACAGAATAGATGAAATTATAATACACACTTGAAAGGTTCTAACACTTGTGAATGTTGAATGGATGGTAAGATAATAGCTTGAGTGAAAGGTTATTCAAAAGGTTTTTCAAGGTACGGTTGAAGGTAAGGTGCTCATTACGATTGAGGTTTGTTCTCTTAAATAGAAATATGACAATGGATATATTTCCTTGATAGTACTTCGTTTCTTGAATTTGATTGGTTGAGGATCGGTATAGTACAACTTTGGGATATCCTTTAATCTTGTTTGATAATAGGTCAACATGGCATTAATTTGATTAATGATTTCCGAGGAGCATGCAACATACAGTTTTGTCTTTTAATGATTTGGCTATCTGGAACAATATGGCAGACAACTGCTCTCAAAATGCTTTATCAAACTTGCAACGAAATAGCAATTAAGGTTAAACTGGCAAACATCTACTACCAAGAAGGTTTCATCAGACTTGTATTAAAATGGAAATAATACAGTCCGCACATGTGATGATTGCCCTTTGTATTTAACGAAATTGTTTTGCATAACACTAAATAGGAAACTGCCGGTTGTGCTTCGTATAAAACTGTTTTTGCATATAACTGGTTCCGCTTCTTGAAATTGACCAAGTAAACTACCGAATAGTCTGCCGGTTGCGCATTTTATAGATAACCGAGCAAACTACCGTTGGATAGATACTATCGATTCCGCATATACTAATAACGAAGTAAATATACTACCGGCTCCGCTTCTTAGAGTAAAAGTCAATCATTCTACCAATTGCGCTTCATGTATAATAAACCGAAGATACTACTAGTTAGACTACCAGTTGCGCTTTATAATATATAACCGATAAGTCTTGATAAGAAAAACTTTTCAAAAACCGGCCAAGTAAACTTAAAGCTCCTTAAAAATATCTCTCAGCCAATACTTACAAGTTTTGAATATTTATTCTAAATAATCAAAAAGGGAGAAATTGTTAGAAAAATTAAATAAGTAAAATTCTAAAACGACCAACACTTACATGTTTTGAATATTTATTCTAAATAATCAAAAAGGGAGAAATTGTTAGAAAAATTAAGTAAGTAAGTTTTTAAACTAGTCAAAGTACTTAATCAACTTCAAACTTCTTGTGCAGGTACAACTCAAGCCGCACCGGACCGGTTGAAACCTTCCGTTTTCAATGATCCGGACATAATCAAGTAAATCGGTTTGACTCTCCTCAACGGATCGGCTCAATATGTCTGGCAAGAAGTATTAAACCAATCAATTTCGGCTGGCTCAAAACATCGAAGATCACAAGGCCAACGGAAAATTATTCAAAGTGATTAAATCTGTGATGAAATCTGTAAAGATGACGTAATGAAGATTTCTTGAAATACACAAAGAAAGATCCGATATAAAGCATGAAGGAAATCTAATCATTGTAGATCTTAACCAAGATCACAAGCAACCTCATGGTACAGGCGGCTACCCTCGTGCATGACTGCCACATGTACAAAAAGCAAGGCTACCTACTCTAGCCGGTTCCACTCACCAATCAATAGATGAAAGAGAAATATGATCGTTGTCATATTCTATATATAAAAGGAGCCAAGAGTAGTAGAGAAATATACAACGCGCGCGAGCTAAAAACAACTCAGTTCTTCATACAATCAAGCCTGAAAACATTCTGAGTTCATATATCTTTTCTGATTCAAAGTTGTAAAAGAAATATGTGTATTTTACCTTGTGTAAAAGTATTACATCATTGTGTGAGTGGTGTAACCGACGAGCAGTAAATAAGACTCGATTAGAGTGTGTTTGTTGAAATATTCCAGTTAGTGAATATCCTTCTCACTGTTTGAGAAGAAGGGGTGACATAGGAGATTCAACTCCGAACATCCATAAAAATCTATCTTGTGTTCTTCATTTTATTTTCCGGCTTACTTACTCTAACCGAACCGAAACACTATTCACTCTAACCGAACCGGCTTTCCCTTAATTCAAACCAAACTGGTTTTCTATCCACCTTAACTGACTTCTCCTAATACCTTCCAAAACGAATTGTGTGAGTTGCTTCAGATTTGAAACAGACATTTCCGCCTTTGAACTCGGTTAATGAGTCTGTGACAATCTGTGTAGTTTTAAGAGTGGTTCTAGTCCTTAACCGGATTAGTTCCAATTGTTGTGTGTTGTGTGTGTTGTTGTAAAGCGATCTACCTTTAGCCGGACCCCGGTCCCCTATCGGCGATCCTGATCCTAATAAGTCTACCGATCATCTTGCTAAGTGGTGAAGCCGATTTTTACTACCGAATCGATCCACTACTATTTGGTCTTCCGGTTCCACTTCTTATGAATGACCGAACAGATAACCGATCAAACTACCGGTTGCTCACGGAGTCGTGTACAAACGATGTCTCGACCTATTAAAAATTAGGATTTAGTTAGGGAGTCATGTACGAAAGACATCTCGACTTATTGACAAATATGATTTAATCACGGAGTCATGTACAAACGACGTCTTGACCTATTAACAATTAGGTTTAGTCATGTAGTCATGTATAAACGACATCTTGACATATTAAGAAATAGGATTTTAACTAAATCATGTTAACGGATCATCTCATAAGTGATATTTATGCTCACTAACAAACAAAGCTTGTAATGGAATCGTGTACGAACAATCTCTCGTACCTATCAAAATATAAAGTTTATATTAGAAAAATATACAAATGATGTCTCGACCTATCAACATATAGGGCTTTCTAATGGAATTATATACAAATGATGTCATGACCTATCGATATATTGGGTTTTAATTAGACCATGTATGTATGTTCTCAAGTCCTTATCGACAGACAAGATTGTTAACATATCATCTTATAAATGATCTATATGCTTGTTAACAAACAAAGCTAACGGAATCATGTACGAACGATTTCTCGCACCTATCAACAGATAGGGTTTAGATACCTAACTACAATTAGTGTTTTAGAAGAATCGTATAATAAATGATCTATCGCACCTATCAATAGATAGAGTTTTTGCTACCTAATGACCATTAGAGTTTAAACAGGATCATGTACGAACGATCTCACGTACCTATTAATAGATAGGATTTTCATACCTAATGGCAATTATGAATTTTAGTGGAATCATATAAAAACGATCTATCGCACATATCAACAGATAAAGTTTGGATACCTAACTACAATTAGGGTTTAAACAAGATTGTGTACGAACGATCTTACGTACCTATCAACAGATAAGGTTTAGATACCTAACCACAATTAGGGTTTTTAGCGGAATCGTATAAAAATGATCTATCGCACCTATAAACAGATAGGGTTTTAGATACATAATAACAACTATGGTTTAAATGGGATTGTGTACGAACCATCTTACGTTCCTATCCACAAAATGATATATCACACTTATCAACGGATAGGGTTTTAGATACCTAAAAACAACTAGGGTTTAAATGAGATTGTGTACGAACCATCTTACGTTCCTATCCACAAATAAGGTTTAGATACCTAACTACAATTAGGATTTTTGGAGTAATCGTATAGAAATGATCCATCGTACCTATCAACAGATAGGGTTTTGGATACTTAATAACAATTAGGGTTTAAACGGGATCGTGTACGAATGATCTCATGTACATATCCACATATATGGTTTTGAAGACATCATTTTTCTAATTTTTCTTTGGTAGTATTGAACACGACTCTATGCCTTTTTAGGGAATATTTAAATAGAATCCTTTTTTCCCTTTTTCTTTCGAAGTGTCCTTCACAACTAGTTGAAATCCATTAGTCAACGGTTTCCATCTTTAAAAATGACTTATATTTTTGGATAAAGAAACATTTTTTATTTCCCCATTACCTACCTATCCTTATTTATCTCTCTTTTTTTGTCCAAATTGAAATAGTACTTGATCCTTTGAGATGATTAATGATGTTTTTGGATTCAAAACGTATTCGAGGCTAGATTTTGAAGATATTTTCCGTCCTTTGTGATGATTTTTCTTTCATCAAGGAATAAGATTTCTTTTTCCCCAACTCTCTAAATATCATCTATAAATTTGATCTTATGTACAAACAATTATCCATAATCATAACCCTCGAGGAAGGTGGTCAACACCTTGATGTTTTGATAAAAGAGTGCAACTTAGTTTTTGGTTGCTCAGCCCTGAAACACATTTCTTCAAAGTCTAACTCATCGTAAGAAACATTTGAGAGTGGTTTTATCAACTTTCTTCTTTGGGTTTTCATTTTCTATTTTTCTCTTCTTTTTTTCTTTTGTTGACTCGCGGGTATATCTAGTAGAATCGGTACATCCTTTCCCTTGTCGTAGCAATCAAGACTAGAGTTTGAGTAGGCAACGGAAGGCGATTTCAATACCTCAACAACTTGAACCGTTTTCTTTTTTCGTTCCCGAGATATATCTAGTAGATACAAGATATTCTATTCTTGTCATTGCAATAAAGACTAAAGTCTGAGTAAGCACCAATGATGATTTTAATACTTCAACCAACACATGAATATTTTTCAATTCTTTAAGAGATTTGCTTCCGGTTCTTTTTTTGGCATTTTCATTTTTGTTTTTTTTTCTTTCCAAAGAAAGAGTTTCAAACCTCTCATTCTTTAACAAAAGTAACTCTGAGGTCTCATTTCACAATTTGGGGTTTTAGGCCTCTCTTATATGGGGTTTAATCAGGTTTTTTATTTAAAAACCTTCAATGGAGGGTTGCTTTCAGGATAATCGCTTAAAAAAAAGCTTATGATCGATATCTCTTAAATTGGGATTATTGTGAAATCCTCGGTTTTATTTTTTAGAATATCACTCGAAAGGAAGTGATGCTCTTGACTTTTTCCCTACTTATTTCCTAAAATCCGAAACATCGACTCTAGAATGGAATCAAGGTTTTATTATTTTCTCAAAAAAAATTATTTCTCTTGAGGAATGGATTGAGAGTTTTATTTATGTTATTGAGACCGGGCCCGCAAACATACCAGGTTGCTTATGTATCTTCTCTCTTTTATTTTTTTTCAATGAAAAGAATTAGGTCTCCATAGTTTGGGCATTAGTCCTTTGTCTATGTTGCAAGTTATACAAAATATTGCATTGGATTCTTTAACATAATATTCTTTCGAGGTCGAGGTTTAGACCGT
This sequence comes from Impatiens glandulifera, assembly GCF_907164915.1. NCBI lineage: Eukaryota > Viridiplantae > Streptophyta > Magnoliopsida > Ericales > Balsaminaceae > Impatiens > Impatiens glandulifera. The sequence goes on from NC_061863.1 coordinate 27,411,446, forward strand.
TATGCGCGTGCTTAATATTATACAAAATATCTTTTAAGCACATCGAGATTGCTTGACACAATGAACTATTCACCTTCTATGTTAGATAGGTGGACAATTCCTCTAGAGAATATTTTATTAAGTAGGAAGGTTCCTTCCCATTTGGGTCGAAACATGCCTCTAGGGTCTTGGAGTTCCCGCTATTGTTTGAGAACTAGATCACCTTCTTTGAGGTCTAGGTTTGGCCTTCCTATTGAAAGTGTCTCACATGCGTTTTTGGTAGGCTTAGGTTTTACAAAAAGCGTTCAACCTCCTATCCTCCATTAACTTTAGTTGATCATATCGAGTTTTGAGCTAGTCTTCTTCAATGACATTGATTTATAAGAGTATTCTTAGAGTTGGAATCTCAATTTTCATGGGTTATACGAAGTCCATGCTATAAACCAAAGAGTAGGGACTTTTATTCGTCGATGTTCGAGCGGTTTTATGATATCCCCATAAGGCGTATGGAAGCTTATTGTTCTAGTCCTTATATGTTCTAATCATGTTCATGATTATCCTAATCATGTTTTTGTTTGCCGCTTCGACCGCACCATTGGTTTGGGGTCTATAGGGAGATGATTTGTGATGTTTGATCTTGAACTCGTGGAGTAGTTGCAACACTTTTCCTTGGAAGTGTCGACCATTGTCTGAAACTATGGCGTGATGAACTCTATATCTAGCGATGATACTAGTTCGGATGAACTTTGCTACTTGAGATGATTTCAAGACCTTGTAGAAGACTACTTCAACCCATTTGGTCAAGTATTCTTTAGCGACAAGTATGAACTTGTTTCTATTTGACGCCTAGTGATAGATTTTCCAATTACGTTAATTCCCCATGTGGAAAAGGACCAACGGGTTGTCATGTTCTAGAGGAGCGATGATGGTGTATGATTTAGGTTAGCATAGATTTGGCATTGATGACAACTTCTTATATAACTCAAATATTCTTGTTCGAGGTTTTGTTAATAATATCCTAGACGTAGTATTTTCTTGGTTAAAGTCATTCCTTTTATGTGTGGGCCAACTTTTCTTTCATACATATACTTCTTCGATGATTCTCTTGGATTCAGGATTATCTATGTAGAACATGTTTTGACCATCGAAAGATTGACGGTAAAGCATGTTGGCAATCCAAGCGTAATTGGTGGAATACTGGCGTAATGTCCATTATTCTTTAACTTGGAAGTGGGAAGGATATTCACCATATTCAGTGTACTTCTAGAGAGTATCGTACGAGGGTTTAACATCATTCTCATAGGAAGTTCCACTCCCGATTCAAAAGCAGGTCGTTGCTTTTGTCGGATTTTCTAAGGTTTGAGTTTAATTGTTTCAGGAATTTGAGTCATGGCTACCAAAGTATTCAGGGCATCCACGAAGTAGTTTTGACTTCTTGGAGTATGAACAAATAATACTTGATCGAATTTGTTCATAAGTTTGGTCAAGTGGGCGTGGGAGGGTTTCATGTTTTCCCCTTTCACTTGCCACGTGCTATTGTATGAGGATATAATCAAGTTAGAGTCACCAAAAACTTTTATCTTGGTTGCCCCTTTTTCATATGCCAATTTGAAGCCTGAGAGGCATGCCTCATACTTGGCATCATTATTGGTGATGGGATATTCTAGTTTTATAGATATTTGGTTGTACTTCCCTTTCAAGTCAACTAACAAAATTCTAATTTCATAACCCTACTTTCCGAAAGCTCTGTCAAATATCAGTTTCCATGTGTCTGATGTTGTACTCATAATTCCCTTGTCGGGGAATTCGAGTTCGTATTCTGACTTAACAATGATGGGTTGGACAGCAAGGAATTCCACAACAACGCTTCTTTTGAAGAACTTTTGTACCGTGTAGGTTATGTCATATTCGGATAACATCATCATCCATTTGTCTATCCTTGGTAAAAGAAGGGTTTGTTGGAATAAGAAGTGAATCAGGACCAATCTCGATACCAACTTTATAGTGTTGGCTTGCATGTACTGTCTCATCCTTTTGGTGACCCATTCTAAGGCCCAAAATTTTTTTTAACTAGAGTGTAATAGCTAAAGTGTATTGAAGTTCATACATAGTCATCCTTTTACTGATATAATACATACCTGTTTCGAGTTTGTCCTAGTTTTATTAAGCCAACAGGCTTCCATGGCTGTGTCTGTTACAATAAGGTATATGATGAGATGAATGTCGACTTTGGGCAGCATGAGTATGGGAGAGGATTTTAAATAATCCTTGATTATGTTAAATTCTTATTGAAATTTTTCATCCCATACGAACTTGATATCATCACCAACTTAAAACACGAATCGCATGTCATAATAAGCTTAATGATGAATCGGCTAATGTATTGAATTTTATCTAAAAATTTGCGGACCTCTCTTTCATTTCGAGGGATAGGCATAGACATGATTGCTTCAATCTTAAAGAGAACGATTTTGATGCCACTCTGTGTGATTAAAAAGCCTAACATTATACTAGTTGTGACTTCGAATGTACAATTCTTCGAGTTGAGTCATATCCGATATTTCATGATTCTTTGTAGGAATTTCTCAAGGTTTAGGACATGTCCTTCTTCAAAAACATGTCGTCGACATATACTTCCACCTCCTTGTGGATCATGTCATAAAGAGTCATGATGGCTACCCTTTAATAGGTGGCTCCCATGTTCTTAAGACCGAAAGACATGACCCTATAATAGAAGGTTCTGACTTCTATTATAAATGTGGTTTTTCCTTTTTTTGCGGGGTTATTAGGATTTAGTTGTATCCTAAAAATCCATCCATGAATGACAACAATTCATGACTGACTACATGATCGACTAGTATGTCTATGTGTGGTAGCAGAAAGTGCTTTATAGGACTAGCTTATTTGGATCTCGATAATCTAGACACACGCATAGGTTTTTGTCTTTCTTTAAGACGGGAACTACATTAGCAATCCAGGTAGGATTATCTACTACCTCGAGAAATCCAGCTTCGAGTTGCTTTCGGACTTCTTCCCGAATTTTGTGCATGACTTCCTCTTTCATCTTTCTGAGCTTTTAATTTATTTATTGTCTTAGTGTCATGATATAGAGGAATGCGATGTCGTATGATCTTTACATCAATGCCTGGAATATTTTTGTCTGACCAGGCGAAGACGTCTTTGTTGGTTTTCAGTAGCTCAATAATTTCCAAACGTTCTTGGGGGTTTAAACTTTGGTCGATCAGTACGATCTATGGATCATCGGCCGTGTTCAAATTGATTTCGATTATCTTTTTTGAGGTAGAGACAACCTCATCCTCAATTTCTAAGAAGTATTTAGTTTCGAAATTTAAGTCAGAGTAAAAGGAAAGATCATTTTTACTCATAGATTTGATGTCTATTTCTTGTGTTACATTGAGGGGTTTATTACATTTAAGAGAAGATGATCCAATAAGATACTTATTCTTAGGTTTCTTACAATGTACATTATTTAATATCTCTACAAATTAGAGGAGAAAGAGTTCTACTTTCATCGATCACAGTATCGATGGATAAAATGGAGTGAGTTTCTTAAAAAATGAGAGAGCTAGATTCTTGAGCTGGATCAACCGTCTTGGGAATCTGAGTCAAGTTTTCTAGGGTGTCATGTCAATAGTCTGTTCTTTTCCTAATCATATAAATATAAGGGATAGGATTAGGAGGAAAACCTGAAAAGATTTTGAGACCTGGAAAATGTCTCTGTAAATTTGGATTAGTAAAGGATTTGGGGAAGTAAAATTATATTGTGCTTTGTCCCTTGCGAATGAATTGTCCATTCAAGGTTGGTAGAACTTTTATGTATCCTTTAAATATCCTTTCCTTGCAGATTTCCATGAACTCAGTAGGGACGTATCCTAGACTGTGGCGATCCATGTTACAAAATGGTTGCGGGAATGATGTTATGCCTTTGGCGTTTGGGCCTAAACCCACACTAGGAAAATATCTCATTTAACGCATCATTCTAATGGAGGGGAGGCGAAACATACTAAATTTAGGATGTTTCAATGAGTCTTTACCATCTGAGAGGATTGAACATATCTCGAACCCTTTAGTTAAACCTCAAGGATATTAATGTGGGTAGACCCAATGACTATCGCGATCTAAGTTGCGCCATTGATTGTGATGAATTGGTCGTTGGTGATGAAACTGAGCTTTTGGTGTAGAGTAGAGGCTAAAGCCTTGGCTTGATGAAGCCATGGCCTTCCTAAGATTAGGTTATAGGAAGGTTTAATGTTGATGACACAAAAGTCAATTTGAAAGGGTATGCCAACAACTTTGAAAGTACACTTGTGGCAACCCATTATCTCGAGGCGAGACCTATCGAAACCTTTAAAACACTTATCGAATTGAATGATCTTATCTCGGGATACACCTATCTTCTTAATAGTCCTCCAATGACAGATTTTGAGAGCAGATCCATTGTCTATCAAGACCATCGAAATAGTATTTCCCTCCATTTGCACAGAAATGTAGAGGGCTTTGTTATGATTTGTTTTTGTTGATGGAAGATCCTTGTCTTTAAAGCCGATCATGTTGTGCTGCGAACTAACAAATATAGTCCATACTAGTTCCTCAGGGATGGTGTTGGTAGGGACATTAGCCTTGCTTAACTGATTCATGACCGTTTTCCTATACTCGATAGAGTACATCATGATTTCCTAGATGGAAATGTTGGCATTTGTCCTTTTTAGTTTATGTAAGAAGCTGTCTCTTGGGATAAGAGCTCTGGGCTCATTTTCCCTTCCAATTCTTATAGGAAGTTGGGAGATGGATGGAACATTGGCCGGTGTGGTTTTCATGACTATGTTGAAAATCCATTCCACCACGTGTAGCCGCGATATCTATCGGGACATAGATGTGGGCAGACATTTTTTACGTCCACCATTTAGAAGTATCACAGGAGCGGGTGATGGACTTCTCTTTGGGAGAGGGATCGATCATGTTAATCTCTGGTTTAGTGTTATGGATCAGGTCCAATAACACATTAGAGTCAAAAGATGCTTCGTTAGTGGTAAGCATATAACAAGAATAGTCGCACTAAGTGTTCATACTTTCACAAGAATAGTCTGTATGTTCTTGGAGAGAGAGGGTTTATAAGATTGTTTTTCTGAAGAATTTTTATCATCTGGCTAAAAGGCATTCTTAGTTCGTTAAAGAGACTGGGAGGTTTATGTGACTTTGGAGGTGTGACCTTAGTAAGAGTGGTTGTACATACCTTGGACTCTAAAAACTTACTTGGGATCTCTTTTAATGCAATTTCTCCTATTATGTAATGGTCACCTTGTAAACTTTTGTCTTTTCCTTTCTCGGGAAACGACTTAAGGGTGGAGTAGCTTTGACTACTTTTCTCTATTCCCTTCTTTTTCGATAGCATCATCGAGTTTATTGTCATTCATTAGTAATTTCTTCATTGTTTGGAAGGTTTTGATGGCGAATCTAATAGAATATCGCCTGTTAACATTTTCCAAAATCATATCGCTTTGTCACCGTTCGCTCGGGAGGGAATCAATTTCCTTTCTAACAGATTTCCATCTTTCGATAAACATGGAGTATTTCTCATTTTCTTCTTGTTTGATATTTTTCAACAACTTTTTCGTTCGTGGATGAGATGCATTTAGAAGCGTTATATCAACGTTGTAGCTAGTTCATTTATGCTCTATAAGTAGACTACCTTTTACTGGTGATACCAACACAAAGCATCATCATCAAGATATCGGGGAAATAAGTGGAGAGGTGTGGTTCTCCAAGTCGCAATGGAGTCATTGCGGAGGCGTACATTTTGAAAAAGACTGATGAATCGCTTTTTCCTATGTACTTGGACAGGGCTGGAAGCTTGACGCCTAGCGGAATAACTGATCGTTCGAAAACTTTCATAGCATATTTCCAGTCATGATGTTCTTCGGTTCTTTTGCTCTTAGCTAAATTGTTTATTTAGACATGCATATCTTCTTGCATGGCTTCAACTTGAGTCATTTGGCGTTTGTTGGGTCAAATTATTTTGACTAAGTGTTGAAATAATTTAACCACTGATATTTTGATGATGAAATAACTTATGAGTTTTGATACAAGTGTATTGAGACAATATGTTATGAAACTTGGATCTAATGAGGGTCATTAGACTGATTTTGGCTTTCATTGCATAGAATTAGACGTACAGTTTAACTCATCAGAGTTAGACGTGTAGTCTAATTGACGTGTAAAGAATTAGACGGATAGTCTAATGAATACATGGAATTAGACGTAAGTCTAATAGAAGTAGACGTACAGTCTAACTCATCGAAGTTAGACGTGTAGTCTAATAGATGTAAAGAATTAGACGGATGGTCTAATGAATACATGGAATTAGACGTAAGTTTAACAGAATTAGACGTACAGTCTAACTCATCGAAGTTAGATGTGTAGTCTAATAGATGTAAAGAACTAGACGGATGGTCTAATGAATACATGGAATTAGACGTAAGTCTAATAGAATTAGACGTAAGTCTAATAGAATTAGACGTACATCCCTGATGGAATATTTGGCGCACTACCAGTTCTGTACGACCACGATCCTTGTGCTCAGAACCTGCTGTGTACAATGGAGGTTTCCAATGGAAGAGTGCCACGTATCATTCTTGAAGATTCAACCGTTAGTTCCTGCTCAGTATTTAACAAATCTCAAGGACAACGGACAATCTGCTTCACGAAAAAGCGAATACAAAAAAACAAGCAATCTGATTTTGCAGAGAGAAACTACTCAATCATCTTGCTTACTGAACTGTGAAGCTTCTTTCTGATTGTACTGTGTGTGAATCGAGAGAGAGAGCTAGCTAGAATCAAAACACCTTTAGCTGAGTGATATTCTTTATCTTGTAATTGAACAGTTCAATAGTGAGCTAAGTCTGTGTGTAAACTGTATCCTCAAGTTGTACCCGTGTGGTTAGGTTCATATCCTCTTTAGAGTCTTTGTAAAGAGATACTTGTTCTTGAGGTTTTTGAACAGTAGGACGGGGGTTAATAGGGGAGAACATAACCGGGATAGCCTAGTTAAGTAATCAAGGAGAAGAAGGTATGTTTTAGGATGTATAGAGAATTTGTTGAATAGTTAAAGAAGTTGTGATCAACGCGAGTTTCTCTATTACATGCTGCAAAACTTCCTTCATTTCCCCGAACTTGGCCATTCAGACTGTTTTAGGTACGGAGGTCATCTGGTGGCGTATAAAACATTCGGTTTTGGATTTCTCTTTCTAGGGGGCGTGTCGGCTTGTCGGCTTGTTGGCTTGTCGTAGTCATAGACTGTTATGAAAATAAAGAGGTGAGGTTTTTGCAGTTGTAACACAATACAAATGCAATGTACATACATAAAAAATGAATCCTAGATAATGAACATCTCTTTTATGATTCGACTACCAAACATAGAGTTGTTGTATTCACACACTCACTTAGTTTGTTATAGGAGAGACTCTATTGTTGATATTATACAGAGAGAGTCTAAAAGGAAAAAAATTAGGGATTACAGATTTATAGTTCTACTATAGCTTATCCCCTTACTAGAAACTTCATTCACTTCAAGTTTCTTTATCCTCTCATATTCATCAAGAATGATGGTCAGGTAGTTCTTTCTCTCTTTTGGAATACTCATCTAAGAGGCATTGTACCATTTCTTGAGGTATCTCAAATAGTCCTTGTGATCGATTACCATGTCTATAACGATGGCATTTCGCATATAAGGGGGCATAAAGTCATGACCAAACTATTTGTAGAGGTCATTAATGTAGTAGTACGTAACCCATTCTAAGCCCAAAGAATTATCATGGGTTCCTCATTCATCATGTATGCATTTTTTTTGATAAGATACCATGGGAGAAAATCCCTAACTTTATCATCATTTTCCACGAGGGGTCTAAGTGAAGCCTTCTTCATTCTTTGATATTAAAGAGAATGGGACAAGATGTCTCTGGGACATACAAGCGGCATGCGCTCAAGGTTGTCAAGCAACCAGATATAGAGGATCAAAAGTGAGCCTCTTCTACTCACCTTAGAGGTTAAGAACGAGTCATTCAAACCCATCAGTGTTTCAGCCAATATGATACCAAAGGGGTCTTTATTTCCCATACGCATGTGGTATGCTACCTCCAAGATTTTGGAGGATGACTCGTAATTTGTTGGAGACATGAAGAAATGGGAAAACATGAATGTCATCTTCATCAGGGAAGATCCCATAGTTAGGGGAACTTGTCCATCTTTGATTTCCAACTTTGTCCATTTCTAGAAGTCGATGACATTGTTTTTTAGGATTGTTTCGGATGTTGTATTAGTATATCCATATTCCTATTGTATGATCGTCTTTAAGGACATGGCTTCTACATGTGGTTTAGAGTGCATAATATTCTTGTTGTCCATCATTAGAATACCTCGAAATTCCTCTATAGTTGGGAACATATGCCTTTCTTCCATATAATAAACTCGTCATGTATGGCTTCATCTCCTTTGCATTTGAATCATGAAGGTAAGGTTTATTTTATAGTTTGTGAACCTCATGAAGGGGGTCAGCACGTAAATCTTATGGTTCCACTTGTTTAGGTGGAAACTTTCAATCTATGGGATCAGCATAACATATGTTAGCATGGACATTATCTGTGATTGGAAATTCAAAACATTTACAAACATGCGTTTGTTTTGAATAGAAAAACCATATTTGAGATGCTCACTTAGTTTATACATGTATACATACAATACATTAATAGTAGTTGTAAACACTCATTTTTGTTCCCCAAAATTTATATTTTTAAATAAATCTGGAACCTACCAAATGATTTTTGTTTGAAAATATAAAATTATTTTTTGGAGAAATAATATCGTATCTTGTAAATAAAATAAAAAATATTTTTATAAATAGGTTGAAGTTTAAATGATTTAATTTATTATTAAATATGTTATTTTATTTTAGAGTAATGATAAGGAACGCGAATCTGGGGCCGCGAAAATGCACGAAAATAGAATATTCCTTTTTAAACACGGAATATTCTCTCCTCTTACTAATTATTTTTTTTATACTTCTACCGATTAATTTATCCCTATTATCACGATTAATTATTTCATTAATTTTTTCTCTCATTTAACTCTGTAAAATAACTCAACATTAAATATTTTAATAATATATTTAAATAATAATAATGTATTGGATTTATTAATTTATTTTTTCACTAAACCCTAATCTCTAAATCCTAAACCCTAAATTTTAAACCCTAAATTTTAAACCCTATACCCTAATTAATATCATTGTTTAGTTAAATTATAAATTTATCTCTTTTATTTATTTTTATATATTTTTATGACTTTTTAATTCTTTTATTTATCAAATATTTTTTATTTATTCTTTATGCCCTCTTTTTTTTTCTTATTATTTTTTTTATTGACTTATTAATTATTTTCCCTCTACACAATTGGTGACTAATTATTAATAAATTAATTTTTTTTCACTTATTTCTTTGATAAATTCATAATTCAACTAAAATAACCTTAATATTAATTGATATTAATAGAGATATTAATTAGGGTTTAGGATTTAGAGTTTAGAGATTAAATAAATTAATTAGTGATATAAATTAATTGATTAGTGAAAGAGAGATAAATTAATTAATTCGTAGAAGACGCAGAGATAAATTAATTAATAAGAGGGGAGAGAATATTCCGTGTTTAAATAGAATATTATTTTCGCGGACTTTCGCGGCCCCAAATTCGCGTTCCATATCATTACTCTTTATTTTATATGATAAAATAAATAAGTAAATAAATAGGCTAATGTTTATATATATATATATATATATATTAATATTTGTTTATTTGTGCAAATAAATAGGATAAATAAAATTAATAAATATTAATTTTGATTTAAAGGGAAACGTAGTTCAACTAGGTCTAACTCCTTCAGACGGAGTCTGAAGGGAAACGTAGTTAGACGAGGTCTAACTCCTTTAGACGGAGTCTAAAGGGAAATGTAGTTAGACGAGGTCTAACATCTTCAGACAAAGTCTAAAGGGAAACGTAGTTCGATGAGGTATAATTCCTTCAGATGGTGTCTGAAGGGAAACGTAGTTAGACGAGGTTTAACTCCTTCAGACGGAGTTTAAAGGGAAACGTAGTTAGACGAGGTCTAACTCTTTCAGGCGGAGTCTGAAGGGAAACGTATTTAGACGAGGTCTAACTCCTTCAGACAAAGTCTGAAGGGAAACGTAGATAGACGAGGTCTAACTCCTTCAGACGGAGTCTGAAGGGAAACGTAGTTAGACGAGGTCTAACTCCTTTAGACGGAGTCTAAAGGAAAATGTAGTTAGACGAGGTCTAACATCTTCAGACGGAGTCTAAAGGGAAACGTAGTTCGATGAGGTATAATTCCTTCAGATGGTGTCTAAAGGGAAACGTAGTTAGACGAATTTTAACTCCTTCAGACGGAGTTCAAAGGGAAATGTAGTTAGACGAGGTCTAACTCTTTCAGACGGAGTCTGAAGGGAAACGTATTTAGACGAGGTCTAACTCCTTCAGACGAAGTCTGAAGGGAAACTTAGATAGACGAGGTCTAACTCCTTCAGACGGAGTCTGAAGGGAAACGTAGTTAGACGAGGTCTAACTCCTTCAGAAGGAGTCTAAAAGGATACGTAGTTTGACGAGGTCTAACTCCTTCAGACGGAGTCTGAAGGGATACGTAGTTAGACATGGTCTAACTCCTTCAGACGCGCTCTAAAGGGAAACGTAGTTAGACGAGGTCTAACTCTTTTTGATGTGGTCTGAAGGGATACGTAGTTACACGAGGTCTAACTCCTTCAGACGCGGTCTAAAGAAGAATGTCTGATGTGCTTATCTAGAAATCGGTCTGGATAAACTACCAGACGTTTCTATAAAATACTGAGTTAATATAAAAACGGAAGCTCACAAACTACCGGACACGCCTTTATAAAATACCGAAGAGGATATAAAATTAGAGGTGTTTATTCAATAACCGATTTGAATAAACTACCGAACAAGTCTTGATGGAATGCCTAAGTCATGTAAAAATCGGAGACGCGTCTATATAAAACCGATCTCATATAATACCGGAAGTGCCTCTTTGCAGAAACTGAAGTTTGATCAAATGCCGAATTTGATCAACTACCGGACAACTTTCCTTTCCGATTTCTTCAATCTGCACAAAGTTAATTTAACACAACTCAGTTTTTATTTATACACTACAATTTATTAAATACTTTAACTTAACAATTTCTCCATTTTTGATTATTTAAACTAAATATTCAAAACATGTTATTATTTTAATCGTTGGCTAATTATCCTAAGTTAATTGTCTACTTTAATCTAACAATTTCTCCCTCTTTGATTGTTTAAAATAAATTATCAAAGTCAGTGATATGTATCTAGCAATTTCTCCCTTTTTAATTGTTTTACCCTAAAATAATCAAAACTAGTAGTTAATCAAATTTTAAACATGCATCATTTGACTTTGTTGGGTCAAATTATTTTGACTAAAATGATCTAGGGAATAAGTTTATTTAATGCTGACATTATTTTGATGATATATTGTGATATAAAAATTAAGTAGATTAATTTTTGAAACCGGTCAGACGAACTAAACAGGTGTTAACCTTCATGTGCAGGTACAGATCAAAACTGTATGAACCGGTTGGCGTATCAAAACCGGTTGCTACTATACTTCAAAGAAACCAGTTTCAAGTGATCAAGTTAAAGATCAGAGGAACCGGTTTTCACTTTCTCAAGCGACCGGTTAGCCAAGACAAAAATTCACTTTCTCAAGCGACCGGTTAGCCAAGACAAAAATACTTTCATTCCAACCGAATCATACTGCACAAGACACAAAAACCGGAAGGTTCAGAACAAAAGTCAGAAGATTCAAACTACAAGAGTGACGTACCATGACGGAAGAAACGTGTCTTGAAAGAATAAAAGAAGATCGGATCCGATCAGAAGCATGTGAGGAAAGCAATGATGCTTTATTGATCCGAAGTTGACAACCGGAGGTGCATGCCCAACACGTGTCCAAATCTGAAACCCGGCTACGTCATCTTCTGCTCAGAGCTGCCTGCATGACTGCCAAGTATTAAGGAAAATGAAGCGTGCAAGCAACCTTTCTGCATCAGGCGTTATAATGATCGACCAATCCGCGGGAGAGATGAGAAAGTAACCGTTGGCTACTTTCAGCTATAAAAGGAAGATCAAACGTCTTCATTTAATGCAGTTGTGAGCATCATCAGTTCTGAAAGTTGTACATTACAAATTACGAAAAGCATTAAGTTCTAGAGAGATAAAATCCTATACTGTAAAATCAGTGTGTCTAAAACCGGAAGCTTTTCATTGTGTTGTGTTGAGTTGTTGTATTATACCAAAGTGTGAGTTTGGTGTAACCGGAGAGTAGCGAAGTTGGGCTCGACCGGCAGTGTTGTTGTAACTATAAAAGTTAGTGGAGATCCTTCTCATAACCTGAGAAGAAGGGGTGACGTAGGAGGGTTTGCTCCGAACATAAATAAACAAATCCTTGTCTCGTGTTCTTTCGTTGCTTTCATTATCTAACCTCAAACTAATCATACTTCTAAAACCGGTCACTCACATCCATAAAACCGACTCCTTCTAAAACATCATCTAAAGTCGCATTCGTTGCTTCAACCTGAAACAGACATTTCCGCCCTTGAACCCTGTTCAAGAGTCTGTGACAGTTTGTGCAGTGCTGAGAACGGTTTTAGTCTTTAATCGGACTATCACCAAAAAGTGTTGTGTGTATTGTAAGCGGCCACCCTTCCTGAAACCGGAAACACCCCGGTCCCACAAGGGCGTCCCCGATACTAACATATTGTTAAGATCGGGATCGCCCTAGAAGGACCGGGGTTCTGGTTTCTTAAGGGTGAAGGCTTAACAACACAACACACACTAATAATAGTCCGGTTAGAGACTAGAACCGCTTCTTAACACTACACAAGCTGTCACAAATCTCTTGAATTGGGTTCAAGTGCGGAAGTAGTTTGTTTCAGCTTGAAGCAACACACACAGTTCGGTTTGAAAGGTATTTAGAAGATATCGGTTTAAGGAGAGAACCGGTTTCATCTAGGAATATATTAGTTATCTCGGTTTAGATGTTTCGGTTAGATTTGAGTGAGTAAGCCGGAATATGAAAGCAAATAACACGAGACAAGATTTTATAGATGTTCGGAGTTTAATCTCCTACGTCACCCCTTCTTCTCAAACAGTGAGAAGGATATTCACTAAGGAATATTACACAACCACAACACACAATCCGAACGAGTCTTATTTACTGCTCGTCGGTTACACCGCTCACAATGATGTAATAAAATACTTTATACTCAATAGTAAAATACACACACAATATAAGAACACTTTCGTGATTTCAATCACTATTCGATGTTGTGCGTAAGATCTTATGTTTCTGTTACTTCTCTCTTGTATGAGCTTTTTCTTAAATGATCTCACGCGTATATGTCTTCGGCACCATAAGCTTCTATTTATTTGAAAAATATGACAACGGTCTTATTTTCTCTCTCCAAGAGATTGGTCATCTGAAACCGGTAATGATTAAGGGACTTGCACGCCTTTCCTCTTGGACATATCATTTTGGACACATGGCAGACATGCACTTAGTCGGCTTGCATTTTGGACACATGGCAGACATGCATTTATCATATTTCTCTCTCATGAGTTGATTGGTCAGCCGGGCCGGCTAGAGTAGGTAGCTATGCGGTAGCTTTGCTTTTTTTTAATGTGGCAGTCATGCATGAGGTGGCCGCCTGCACCATAAAGGTTGCTAGTAATCTTGGGTAAGATCTGCAATCATTAGATTTCGCATGCCTTATCTCAGAATCTTCTTTTGCATATTCCCAAGAGATATTCATTACGTCATTTTCAGATTATTCATAATTTTTGAATAATCTTCCCGTTGGCTTTAGGATCTTTAATGCGTTGAGTTAGCCGAACATTTTCGGTTTGCAGCTTAAACCGGGCCTAAGGCTGAGCCGTTCCGGATTTCTGCACAACTGTTGAACCTGTTCGCATTCTATCTCAAACTTGAGAATGCTGAAGGTATTTATTAGCCGGAGCTAAGAGCAATTAAATAACCGGAGCTCATGCTTCATTAAGTGCCGTTTGACTGAATCGGTTGACCAAACTTCTTGACTGAGTCGGTTGACCAAACTGTTTGACCGAGCCGGTTGACCGAACTCCGGTTGACAGATCTTCACTTCGAACCGAAGTCGAACTACCGAACCGGTATACATTTCCGATTCAATCTTGCCTACATAGAGATTTCGGTATTTTGCTCTGAAATAGCAAAACTTTAAATATTATTTACAGTCAGTGAGATTTGATCCTTAGTCACCTGTGTGACAAGCAGTAATGTTTACCACTACACTACAGCACATTCTTGTTATATTTAAACGAATTAATATATACTTGATATAACTTAGCGGTTTAACATATATATTTGAACTTAGTTTATCTATTCATTAAACTTTTCATAAGTTCTAACAATTTCTCTTTTTTTTATTTAGAATAAATATTCAAAACTTGTAATCGTTGGCCGGTTTAAAATTAACTTACTTAATTTTTCTAACAATTTCTTCCTTTTTGATTATTTAAAATAAATATTCAAAACTTGTAATCGTTGGCGGTTTTAAAATTAACTTACTTAATTTTTCTAACAATTTCTCCCTTTTTTATTATTTAGAATAAATATTCAAAACTTGTAATCGTTGGCCGGTTTTAAAATTTAAATCAGTTTAGAAATTATTATAGTCTAACAATCCTAAAATATTTCTAAGGGAATAAAACTTAGACTCGAGAAGTGGCTTTGTGAGGATGTTGATCACTTCATTCTTGTTCCCTTTATGTGATGTGTCCGTCAGTAGTTGGCTGTCCGGATGCAATGTTGTCTCTTCCAAGCTTTTGTCTTGATTTACCTACATTCATAGACAATAGAAAATCTGGTCCCCATTTTTCTTTGGGTCCGTGGCTTATTAACCCCTTAGAAATCCATACTTTGGTTATTTTAATAGTTTTTTCCATTGTGTGTATGTATAGTATATCTACCTGCTGATTATTTAACTTTAAATGATGATTTTCGGTAAACATCTCTTGACTTTCGGTCAAGTTTTTCTTCGTCATACAAACTCGCTGTCCTTCTCTCAGGTTTCAGCCAGCTTGAAGTTGTCTTTACATAAATAATCTCATCCTTTGAAGTTAAATCATTACAGCTTGTAATTTCTTCTTTGAGCTTCTCGTTCACAGATGAGATCTCACTTATTGAAACATCAACCTCTTTGATTTGACATGAACAATTTGAACTATCAGCCATGTTTTTTGAAATAGTTTGATTAAGAGATCCTTACAGTTTTCTGAACTTAATGACCATGTCATTGAGTGCAGCAATTAAATCATCTCGGGTAAAATCATCAAAGGAGGGATCAAATACCTTAGATTCTATCTTAGTCGTGAAGCAGGTTTCAACTTTATCATCACTGTTGTTGGATGATGAGTCGTCCGAATCGCTATCGGCCCATTTTCCCTTGCTTTCAGCAGCCATTAGAGCCTTCTGTTCTTTCTGGTTCTCCTTTATTTGGTCACTACCTTCAAACAGTTCGATCAAATTTTCCCACACTTCTTTTCTCGTTTTGCATTCCATGACTTTCTCGAAAGTGTTTATGTCTAGAGATTTGAAGAAATGTCTCATGCAATGGTTGTCTAGGTTGTTTCTTCTCCTATCTTTAGCTATCCATTCACCTTTCTCCTTTTCAATCTTTATCGAACCTTCCTTTAGGATGGTGCTCATTTCATCATTCAACGTGATCAGATGTAGGTACATTTGTTTCTTCCAGTCACTAAATGCTTCACTATTTAGCATCGGTGGCTTGTCGATGTGGGTCATGCTTCCCATCTTCTTCGGTTGCATGAGTGTTAAGAACCTCGCTCTGATACCACTTGTTAGGATTGGGATCGCCCTTGGAGGATCGGGGTTCCAGTTTCTTAAGGGTGAACGCTTAACAACACAAACTGGTAATAGTCCAGTTAGAGACTAGAACCGCTTCTTAACACTACACAAGCTGTCACAAACCTCTTGAACCGGGTTCAAGTGCGGAAGTGATTTGTTTCAGCTTGAAGCAACACACACAGTTCGGTTTGGAAGGTATTTAGGAGATATCGGTTTAAGGAGAGAATTGGTTTAATCTAAGAATATATTAGTGATCTCGGTTTAGATGTTTCGGTTAGATTTGAGTGAGTAAGCCGAAATATGAAAGCAAAGAACATGAGACAAGATTTTATGGATGTTCGGAGTTTAATCTCCTACGTCACCCCTTCTTCTCAAACAGTGAGAAGGATATTCACTAAGGAATATTACACAACCACAACACACAATCCGAACGAGTCTTATTTACTGCTCGTCGGTTACACCACTCACAATGATGTAATACAATACTTTATACTCAATAGTAAAATACACACACAATACAAGAACACTTTCGGGATTTCAATCACTATTCGATGTTGTGCGTAAGATCTTATGTTTCTGTTACTTCTCTCTTGTATGATCTTATCTCACGCGTATATGTCTTCGGCACCATAAACTTTTATTTATATGAAAAATATAACAACAGTCATATTTTCTCTCTCTAGGAGATTGGTCATCTGAAACCGGTTATGATCAAGGGACTTGCACGCCTTTCCTCTTGGACAGATCATTTTGGACACATGGCAGACATGCACTTAGCCAGCTTAAATTTTGGACACATGGCAGACATGCATTTATCATATTTCTATCTCATGAGTTGATTGGTCAGTCGGGCCGGCTAGAGTAGGTAGCTATGCGGTAACTTTGCTTTTTGTACATGTGACAGCAATGCATGAGGCGAGCGCCTGCACCATGAAGGTTGCTTGTAATCTTAGGTAAGATCTACAATCATTAGATTTCGCATGCCTTATCTCAGAATATTCTTTTGCATATTCCCAAGAAATATTCATTACGTCATTTTCAGATTATTCATAATTTTTGAATAATTTTCCCGTTGGCTTTAGGATCTTTAATGCGTTGAGCCAGCCGAACATTTTCGGTTTGCAGCTTAAACTAGGCCTGAGGTTGAGTCGTTCCGGATTTTTGCACAAATGTTGAACATGTCCGACTTTTATCTCAAACCTGAGAATGCTGAAGGTATTTATTAGCCGGAGCTGAGAACAATTAAATAACCGGAGCTCATGCTTCATTAAGTGTCGTTTGACGAAACCGGTTGACCGAACTCCGGTTGACCGATCTTCACTTTGAACCGAAATCGAACTACTGAACCGGTATACATTGCTGAGCCGATCTTGCCTACATAGAGATTTCGGTATTTTGTTCAGCTTCCCTGAAATAGCAAAACTTTAAATATTATTTCAGTCGGTAAGATTTGAACCCTGGTCACCAGTGTGACGGGCTATAGTGTTTACCACAACGCTACAGCACCTTCTTGTTATATTTAAACCAATTAATATACTTGATATAACTTAGCGGTTTAACATATATATTTGAACTTAGTTTTATCTATTCATTAAAATTTTCATAAGTTCTAACAATTATTTTCTAACAGTTTCTCCATTTTTGATTATTTAGAATAAATATTCAAAACTTGTAATCGTTGACGGTTTAAAATTAACTTACTTAATTTTTCTAACATATATTTTAAACTTAGTTGTGAATAAAGTTTAGTGGTATATTTTTTTTGTGCAAGAATAAATCTAAAAGACAGTGCTACCTTAGACGCGGTCTAAAGTAAGTTGTCTTAGATGTCTTACGTAGTTAGACGAGGTCTAACTCCTTCAGATGGAATGTGAAGGAAAATATAGTTAGTCGAGGTCTAACTCCTTCAGACAGAGTCTAAAGGGAAACGTAGTTAGACGAGGTCTAACTCCTTCAGACGGAGTCTGAAGGGAAACGTAGTTCGACGAGGTCTAACTCCTTTAGAAAGAGTTTGAAGGTAAACGAAGTTAGACGAAGTCGAACTTCTTCAAACAGAGTCTGAAGGCAAATGTAGTTCGACGATGTGTAACTCCTTCAAACGGAGTCTGAAGGGAAACGTAGTTCGAAGAGGTCTAACTCCTTCAGACGAAGTCTGAAGGGAAACGTAATTAGACGATGTCTAACACCTTCAGACGGAGTCTGAAGGGAAACATAGTTCGACGAGGTTTAACTCCTTCAAACGGAGTCTTAAGGGAAACGTAGTTCGACGAGGTCTAACTCCTTCAGACGGAGTTTGAAGGAAAACGTAGTTAGACGAGGTATAATCTTTCTGACGGAGTCTAAAGGGAAACGTAGTTAGACGAGGTCTAACTCCTCCAGACGAAGTCTGAAGGGAAACGTAGTTAGATGAGGTTTAACATCTTCAAACGGAGTCTGAAGAGAAACGTAGTTAGACGAGGTCTAATTCCTTCACCGGAGTCTGAAGGGAAACGTAGTTAGACGAGGTCTAACTCCTTCAAACGCGCTCTAAAGGGAAACGTAGTTAGATGAGGTCTAACTCCTTCAAACGGAGTCTGAAGCTAAACGTAGTTAGACGAGGTCTAACACCTTCAGACGAAGTCTAATGGGAAACGTAGTTAGACGAGGTCTAACTCTTTCATACGGAGTCTGAAGGGAAACGTGGTTAGACGAGGTGTAACTCTTTCAGACGGAGTCTAAAGGGATATGTAGTTAGACGAGGTCTAACTTCTTCAGACGCGCTCTAAAGGAAAACGTAGTTAGATGAGGTCTCACTCCTTCTGACGTGGTCTGAAGGGATACGTAGTTAGACGAGGTCTAACTACTTCAGACGTGGTCTAAACAAGAATGTATGATGCCTTACTTTAGCAGTTGTCTAAAGGAAGCATATGTCTACCCACGGTCAATTAGTTGCTTGCTCCACTTCTTTCAGTAGTCTGACAATCCAGTTAATTCCATCAATGAATGAATGCCACGTACGTGAATATCTCTCAACCTTATTTCCAGTACAAGACAATATTAGAGGATATTTAGGGCACTACTTGTTTAGTACAGCCACGATCCAAACATTCAAAGCCTATTGTACTCTCGTACTATAGGGGGTCGTCCAACGGACACATGCCACGTGTCCTCAAAGAATATTCAATCCCTGGTGTATCTCAATTATATATGGAAGCCAAAGGACAACGGTCGAACCGCTTCACACATTCAATTCAAGAAAGTTTGTGAAATCAAACATCTTTCTATCTAGTTGTAATCACATGTAATTGTATACAGCATTTTTTGTGAGAAATCTCAGTGTGGTAAGTTGAACAAAGGTTTTTTTTCAACAGAGAGTTAGCTAGATCAGTGAGTTGTAGTTGTTTCAAAGTATTTAGTGGATATCCTTTCGGTTGTGGATGAAGGAGTGACGTAGGAGGTTTATCTCCGAACATCCATAAAACTTCCAGTGTTTTTTACTTTCTGTCATTTGCATTCAGTTTTTTAAAGGTTCAAATCTAATGAACACTTCCGCACTTGAATCTGTTTCAAGAGTTTGCAGGATTTGCAAAGAATAGGAACAAATTTCTTTTTTTTTTAGAAGTTTTAGGTTCAAGCCGGTTAGACGATAAGTTTTGCGTCTAGTTTAATGTTAAGTTACAGGATATATGTTTAATATTTATGATCACATATTTTATATACGTTTATTTTAAATTATTTAAGATATTATGCATTATACATTATAAAATATTTATATTATAATGTATATAATTAAAAGATTCCTTTAAATAATAACAAAACTTAAAATAAATATTTTTTTTGATAACTATAAACTAAACTTTTTTGACTTATTTTGCCGTGTATAACTACACCATTGCTTTACCAGTAAATAATAAAAAAAAGTTAATAAATAAAATATCAAAATATTTTCTTATGATATTTTATCAAGATTGCCATAATCTCTCCAATATATATATATATATATATATATATATATATATAATAGATTACATTTTATTGAAAAGATAATGCAATCTTTATTAATAGATAAAGATTATGATATATATTATAGATAAGAAAATAAAATTATTGACAAAATATAATCCTTTATTAATGAGATTATGAGAATATTTATTAAAGTTATAATAAGATATTATATTAATATATTTTTAACTAAATTGATTTTTATTGTTTAAATTAGACTACTACTATATAAATCAAACAACTAATTATACATTGCATAATAAATTATAAACATTTTAGTGTAATAGCTATGGAAAATATATCAATTAAATTTTTGATATGTTTCTTACTTATTTCTGGTATATATTTCATTTTCTACATGATTTTATTTCTGGATTATTTATGTTTATAAAATGTAATAAACATAAATTATATTATATTTTATATAATTTTTTAATAATATCTCTATTGTTAATTTATGATTTATTATATAAATTAATTCAAATACAACAAAAAATAAATAGTATTTTTTAATACTGTATTTTTTTTTTTGGAAAAATATACTGTATATTTTTGTTTATTGACTTAAATCCTATTTTTTTATATCTTTTATTTAACATTAAATTTTGATAAATATTATTTTTATCTTTTACCCTTATAATTTGTTTTATTTATAATTGCATTATAGGAATACGAGTTGTCTTTTTACGTCAATATTTTAAACTCTCAACCATTTCACCATTTAACAAAAATAAGAATATGATATTGACATTTTAATTTGTTTACTTTAAAAATGGAATGTTTTTTATGAATTTTTTTACTTATGTTGATTATTATGTCTAATGAATAATATAGAATAAATAAAAGGTTGTTTATTTTCTCTTTTAACATTATTTTATTTTTAATTATTTTTATTTAAATATTATAGGTATTAACATGGTTATACATGGTCAACAGAATTATACAAATTCAGATGACATCAACGTATTGAAAGGTAGAGTATATACATTAATATTTACTAAGTTTTTATTATTTAAAAATTGGCTTAGATTTATATTTTTATTTATCTTAATTTGAATAATAAAATAATGGAATCATTTAAAGCTACATGTACCAAGTATAAATATATATTATGAGGATGAAATATTTATTTTATGATGTACAAATTAAATATTTATTTTATGATATACAAATTAAATATTTATAAGAAAATCTTATGGTTGGACTACAGATTTTGGATTGCTAGTAAGAACAATAAGTTTAGGCAATATATTATTGTTTTATAAATGTAATATAAGCTTCATATCAATTATAAAAACAATTATAAGTTATTAAAAGGATATAGATTGACAATAATTAATATATAATCATATTAACATAATTGATTTATATATTTTGTATTTATAATATATTATTTGTATCGCAGAACTTAATATAGAATCTAAAGGGACGGACCAAGTTATTTTCAACTCTTGCAATCATCCGAGATCCTGCAGAGATATATCTCCATGTTTTTGCTGCAAAGATACAAGTTATTTTGTATCTAAATGTTTTGTAACAATAAAAAGCTGTAAATTTGTTTGTATGAACTCTTAGATGGAGGGCAAGAGAATTAAAAAAAATGAAGCTATAATAATAATAATTTATACAAATATGTTTTCAAGTTTTCAATAGTAGATTCATAATATAAATTTAAAAATAACTAATGAATGTTTATTAAAACAATATATATTATATTTCATATTAATCCAATAATGAGATATTTAAATAGGATAAAAATGTAAATATGGTGTATTAGATAATATATTATATATATTCTTGGCACTGAATCTTTGTTTAAATAAGAAAAAATAAAATAATTATAAAAATACAATAATGTTATCTAATCTTAATACAAAACACTATAAGACACCTGCTAAGTTAAATCAAGCCAGATCAAAGATTATTCACTAAAATTCATTTAAGGTAACAAAAGAAAAGATTTAGAAATTAAGATTACTTTTAAAATTGAAATAAAATCTCTATTTTATTCGTCCAAATTATTGTAGCAAAATAAATTTCATACTTTAAACTATTAAAAGTAGTTTAAAGTAGAGGTTAGTTAAAATTTGAAATTAACATACCATCCTAGGCAAAGCTAATTCTAAATGACGCTGAAAATAAAAAAAAAAAAAATAATTGTTATTCATCATCATGTTTATAACATTACTTATTTGTTCATTTCAATAAATTTATATATTTTGAAGTTTATGTTTTGACAAATTAAGTTTATTTGTAAGTAAAATAAAACAATTTCAAATTCACTTAATAGAAAATATTATAACTCCTTTTAAAGTATAAAAAATTTGTAGTAACACGATAAAATCACTCAGAAAACGGACTAAGTTGTACATTAAAATGAATTATTCTTTTTTATAATAGAAAGATCTTATAAAATAAATTATACTTGATACTTAAAGTAATAACTTATCTTCCTTTCACAATTCAATCGAGTTAGAGAATTAATTACAGGGTGACCATGCGTCTCTTTTAATATTTTTCCATTTTAAGAAATAAATCTCACAATATTATGTCGTCACCAATTTTTTTCGCAAAATTAGGAAAATATAATTTTTTTATATATATAAACACCAAAAAGGAGAGATTCTAATTTATGGTATCGTTGCTTGGTTACGTGTAAAAAAATGCTTCGAGGCTATTCCCCACATATCCGTCTAGTTATACGATTTCTACTATTATATTTTTGTCCTTTTAA
This sequence comes from Impatiens glandulifera, assembly GCF_907164915.1. Classification (NCBI taxonomy): domain Eukaryota; kingdom Viridiplantae; phylum Streptophyta; class Magnoliopsida; order Ericales; family Balsaminaceae; genus Impatiens; species Impatiens glandulifera. The sequence continues at coordinate 27,434,158 of NC_061863.1, forward strand.
AAAATATTTATTTTATTCTTAATTTTTATTTATTTTTTTAACTCGGATTAAAATTGTCCTACCGTGTAAATTTTAGTGCAAAATTTGGTTTTCATGTAAATGGTCGACCATTTATCAAAAAGCACGAACTAATTCCGTAATTTCTTGAAAAAAATATTACATCAAAGCATGGGTCTTTTAATTTTTTGTGACGAAACATCTCTTTGGGTTCACCACCCTATTCTCGTAGAGGATCATCTTTGGTCCTCTACTTTTGATTGTTGGACAAGTTGTACTTTTTGCCACATACTTCACTCCCTTATCCGTCCATTGCACTTCTTCAGTTGCAAAGGCTAGAGAATATCAATTTTCATTATACTATTATGGACGATTGTCATCTCCGTTTCATCATTCCAGGTATCACTTTGATACCATGAGATACAATATGGGTGATATCCCTGTCATCACTGTATGGGGATTGGAGGTGGCTAACTTCTACGGTACTACCTGATACTACCTCTCTATTCAGACAGTTCAACATGTGTAGTGTCATTCCATAGGAAGGTGTTGTCCCTCGACGCAATGGTCCCATTTTGAGTATATTTATCACACTTATCCATCCTTGTGGGATAGTGCAATTCAAATCAAGTTTCTAATGCCTTCGATCAATGTTGTTGCAGAAGCCAATCTGCTTTACCATCCATTCATCATTGAGGAGGAGGTCGATCTCATTTCGGAGGATGAAGACAAAGAAGAAGATGACGAGATGAGCTCTTTGTTTTCTTTTACTTTCTGTCATCTTATTATGAATTGCTTTACTACATGTATAAATTCATTGTGTACACGAGTAATAGCCACTTTCTAATTGTACGAACTATCTTATCTCGATGTTATAATGAATTTAGAAATCAAGTGTCTATTTCTATTCTTGACAGGATTTGCATAGTTGGTAACATGTATTGCGACGTAATTAGTCAAGCAATTGCTTGAATACATGTGGTAATGTTATTGTGTTCCATTCTATTTTGCATACATGGAATTATAAGGAATAAACGTTCATAACATAAAATGTATTTCTTAAAAAATTAAAACATACATACTGAAGTTATTTTTAAGCTCTGTTTTGTACAGGTTATGAATTCATCTTTTTCAGACATGATATTCATGTATGTGAGAGGTTCCTTAAAGACACCCCTTCTTGTATCTGATATAGGCTATACGATATTCTATCTTTAGCATATTTAAAGATAGACACTAGACTCATGGCACACATGTAACAGAAGTGGGATGGCCTTACACGTTCGTATGTCATTGGCTCACATTGTATCGCTCCTACTATTGACGAGTTCCATTCCATTTTGCGCTCCCCTTCCAGGCATCATATGGACCTCCCGCTGGCGAAGGATGCATGGCCTTCTCAAGAACTCCTGCTGAAGTGTTTTGCGACTGGTGAGTATACGTCCTTTTTTTTGTTTCAGACGGTATCATAGCCATGAGGTAGAATCTGCTGGAGTGTTCTAATGGCCGTGAAGACCCAAACATTACCAACCGAAATATTCTAGTTATGCTAATGGCCCATTTTATTTCTTTGCCTAGAGATGGGGCAGCGACCTTTCTCACACATGCTAGAGGTCGTTTTACTGATGGAAGATTCCCAACGCAATACGTCGGGCTTATCCTTGCTAAAGACCATACTCAGGGTGCGCCAAACTATTCTTAGGCAGACCCACACGTCATCGAGAGTGTCCCCCCTCATTCTATATCTCTAGATGATAGAAAAACTCAACTTTATTCCTACTACGGTTGATGGGCTCTATTATGGTCACACCATGATGCTTGAGTAAAAAGTTGTTGCAGCTCAATGCCATCATCCTATCGATGATTATCATTCCATCCAGTTCACGGTTCCTTCATACCATATTTTGGACATCGCAACCTTAATGGAGGACCATTCTTTCATTGTGTTACTTGGCTTGATAAAAATTACCTCATATTGTACAATGTACCTGAGAAAACAGATAGGCAAGTGTTTGGGCATTAAAGTAGTGGATCCATGTCCTATAGTTGAAGGACCTATCACGACAGAGTTGTACGAGGCTTATGCATGCTTAGGCAGGATGTGTATAGGTTGTCACCAATGCAGTACTGGATTGACATCATCATTAGGGATATGAACCTTCATTGGGAGACATGTGAGGAAATGAATATGTCATTAAGCGATGGAGATTCTTCAGTATATGAGGACCATGAGCTTGATGTTTATTCTCCGATTTAGGGACATATTGCTCTTTTGGACCAGACTAGTGTGGTACATGGTAGGCCCGATCACGAGGTGGTCAATGAGATAAAATCAAATGTGTCTCTCCCTTCTAATTATGGCTCGAGCTCTCCATAAGACAAGGGACCGACAAGTTCGGAAGGCTCTCACCTTGAGACAAATCTAGAGGAGGATCTAAACTATGATTTTGATCCTTAATGTCTTTTAGGCATAGATTTATTTTAGGTTTGTTTATGTCATGCACAACATGTTGTGTGCATGAGTAAAACTATAATATTTTATGATTGTAATAAAACTATCCTTTGGGATGTAACCTTTTATAAATGAAAATTTAGTTATTAGCTTTGAATGTCTATTTCTATTCATGACATGTTTACCTTTATTTCAATGAATGTGAAATGTTTTGAAAATAAGAAATTAAGATAATACGTGGATACACGATTTTTCTTTCAAAAAACACCCTTATTACCATAGTAACATGTCTCTCGAACAAAGTGTTACCATTGATGAATTTATGAAAGACACAATATCTTAGAAGTGTTTTTCTCATAAAGAGTATGACCTTTTAGGATTCCAATAAATGAAAGAAAGATTCTAATACAACGGCTATCCCTTGGGATTATGATAAGGAGAATGCAATCATCCTAGTTGTTGCATCAACGGCTCGCGTGTGGGAGATTGTGCTAGAGGCTCTAGAAGCTAATTCAAAGATCAAGAAGAACAAGGCCAACTTTAGTTGGGAAGTGCTTGAGGATAGAAAGAGTATCCCTAAGACCAAAACGGGTGTCAATGCCACTAAGTCCAACATTGAAATTAAGGATAGTTTCTTAAAAGCCTTAGAATCAAATAAGTAGCGAGAGAATGCTAAAGTAATATTTTCTTTGAAAAAGGTAGAGAAAGAAGATGGTGTTAATGTCACTAGATCCGACGTTGAAATTAAGGATAGTTTCTTAAAAGCCTTAGAATCAGATAAGTAGCGAGAAAATGCTAAAGTAGCATTTTCTTAAAAAAAAGGTAGAAAAATCAAATGTTACTATTGATATCGCTCATGTTATTACCCATGTTTCTTCTCCCAATGTGGTTTTGGCACAACTCAAAAAAACGTGTGCCAACATATACATTTGAGAATTATTAATGTCTTTTGTAGAGCATCGTTAGGCATGCTCGCATAATTAAACAACAAGGTCATTTCTATTGACTTAACCCCTACATAATTAGTGACCATGGCCATATGCGCCACTCCAGCCTGTACCATTTCTTTCAATAACGAGGACATGCCTCCTTGGGGCCCAAGTCACGCCAAAGCATTGTATATTTCAGTGCGCATGGAGGGTAATCTAGTTCCCATGTACCTAATTAACATATGTCCATGGCACACATTGGTTATGATAGGAGTTTCTCAAGATATGTTGTTTCATTCTAACCTATGTGTGTGGGGATTTGACAAATTGAAATGAGAGATAATGGGGAATTTTAAAACTACTGTCAAAGTGTTTGGAATTCCCTTTGAAATAGAATTCATCGTTATACACTTGCAACCCTCCTACAATTTGATCCTAAGAAGGCCATAGTTACATCAAGCAAGTGATGCAGCGTCTACGCTACACTAGAAGATGAGATTCACTCACCAGGGAAAATATTAATGTGGAAGGGGAAAAATGTACATCTGTTAGTTTGACTACTTCTGTGGTAAGCCAACAGGTAGAACTCAATGATTTTGAATTCAATTTTATTTTTCATCCCTAGCAATGGGTCTTAACAAGATTGAGCGAGCGAGTAAGCAACAAGTATGACAAGAAACAATCATACATAAGAATTTGTAGAGTTTAGTTTCATCTTCATGGGTTAGGTTCCTCTTGTCTTGAACCATCCCAATATCTCCTTTTGATAAAGTCATGTAATGCAAAATTAGAGTATTGTCATATGTTTGACTGCAATATTAAAAATTGTTTTCTGCACATGAATTTACTAGATAGGATATCGATATACCTTTATGTTAAACTAGAAAGAGTGAAATTGAACTCGTTTTCAAAATTCCCTAGTCTAAACTAGGGGCATTTTTACAAAATTTGTGCAGAGATTCGTTCTATCTTTCTACCACCCGTCGAGCTTAAGATACCCACGCTTAGTGTACTCTTTGAGACCCATGTTATCGAAGATGATTAACTCAAGTCGAGATACAGTCAATTATCTCTCAGGGAAGATAAGAGGCTGGACGCTTTGTGTAAAACTCATGTTTATCAGTGTCGCATTTTGAAGGCTTTCAACAAGAAGGTCAAGCCTCGACAATTGTTGGCATGAGATTTAATTCTCCGTAAGATTCGAGAGCTTCAAGATCCAAGAAGGAAATTTTAATTACCATGGGAAAGACCTTATGTCATCAATCAAGTTTTCTTAAGGAGTGATGCACGTCTCACTTCGATGGATGGTGACGATCTCTCTGCCTCGTATAATCTTAACATGCTTAAGAAAAACTTCGTCTGAAAGCGGGGTAGTGAAATCCCTGGGAGTTAGACCTCTTATTGGAGTTATGATTGTTATTTGTTTGTAAATCTAGTTATGCTAAGAATTGTCCTCGAGAAGATTGTGATTCATATTCATATCATTTCTCTTAGCAAGTGATATCTTCTATGTGATTCTTAACCTTAGGAGAATCTATTTATTTTAAAGTTGCATCGTCATGAGTACTATTCCAGATCTCTTAAACCCGGTGTTCAAGAATTTTCCTTTTTGAAAGTCGTATCGTCATGTGCAATATTCCAGACTGTTGGATTAAAAATAAAACATTAATCTATCATAAGTAGCCAACGATTGTAAAATTCGAAGTTTTGAATATTTATATTAAATAATCAAAAAGGGAGAAATTGTTAAATAAAAATAATTAATTAATTAGTAGTATTAATTATTTATTTAAATAAAGAACTTAATCAAGTTAAATTTTGTGCAAATAGAAGAAAACCGGAAGGAAGCAGCTGATCGGTTATATCTTAATTCAGCGGCTTTATCTCTTCGGCTTTATAAAAGACGGCGACCGGTTGTCTGGTCGGTTATCCATAAGAAATGCAACCGGTAGTTTGACCGGTTGTCTGCTCGACTTTATATAAGAAGCGGAATCGGTATACCAATCAGTAGACTGGCCGGTAGTATCTTCGATTTTATATAAGAAGCGCAATCGGTAGACCAACCGGTAGTATCTTCGGCTTTATAAAAGATGGCGCAATCAGTAGAATGTCCGGTTATCCGCTCGGTTCTATGAATGAAACAGAACTGGTAGTATCCTTACTTCGGTCTTATCATATGCGGAATCGGCAGTATCTATCAAACGGTAGTTTTCCCGGTTATTTACAAAAGGCGCAACCGGCAGACTGCTCAGTAGTTTTCCCAGTTAGTTACAAGAAGCGGAACCGGTTATATGCTAAAACAATTTTATCCAAGACACAGCCGACAATTCTCATATCAATGCTATGCAAAATATATCTGGTAATTATAGAGAACAATTTTCAAGCGTCCAGACTATTCTATTGCCATTTTAGTGAAAGATATCTTGGGAGAAGAAGTCTGCCAAATTAACTCAAACTACCATTTCGATATAAGTCCGATATAGTCTACTTGGAGCAGTTGTCTGTCACATTATTCCAGACAGCCAAATCATTAGAAGACAAAACTGTATGTTGATTGCTTCTTGAAAATCATTAATCCAATTAATGTTATGTTCACCTAGTATTAGAGTACAAACAAAATCAAAGGATATCCCAAAACTGTACTACACTGATCTTCAACAAATCAAATTCAAGAAACGACGTACTATCAAGGAAATATATCCGTTGAAGAAGAAGAATATGACCGTTGTCATATTCCTATTTAAGAGAACAAAGTTCAACCGGATAAAACACCCTTGACAACCTTTTACAATCTTGCTCACGTTCATTTGACATACAGCTTTCACATCTTGCTATCAAATTGTTCAAGCTTTCAAAATAGTGTGTGTTAGAAACTCAAGTGTATTACAATATCATCTATTATGTATAAGTGGTGAGTATTATAAGTTGACAGAATCTGTTTTTGTTCAACAGAGTAAGTTTATTAAAGGGTCGAAAACGAGCAGTCATTAAGCCTCGGTTGTTCGACTAAACCTATGTGCGTTGTAAACCGATTGAATATTCTAGTGAATATTTTTCTCAAAGGTTTGAGAAGAAGGGTGACGTATGAATTTTATCTCCGAACATCCATAAATCATGTGTTGTCTTCTTACTACTTTATGTCCTCTTATTGCTGTCTAAACCGTACATTTGTTGCTTCAAGTTGAAACAAACACTTTCGCACTTGAACTCAGTAGAGTTTGTGACAACTTGTGAATAATAGAAACCGATATTAACCTCTAAAATGGTTATTATCAATCGGTGTGTGTGTAAGCGTTCACCTTTGTGAGACATCGGTCTCTTTTGACGATCCCGATCCTAACACCTGTTATGCCTCTGATCGTATTGTTACTCTTTGCCATCTCTAATTCTCCGTCCCCCTTTGCGTCTTCAATCCCTTTACTCTGGAATTTACCCTCATCTAATATTCGGTCAAAGGGATAAAAGACTACTCTGTTCCGTCTTACGGGTTCGGATACTGTCCAATTTTCGATAAATACAGGGTGTTGAAGATATTAAAACCTTGGAATCTAAATAGTAATAACCCTCCTCCTCTTCTTACTACTGAGATTTATACACTCGGAACCCTAAATTGGAGAGTTGAAGATGCTCTAATGGTTGTGTACAATTACTACGTTCCTACTTTCTTGAATGGATCTTTGCATTGGATGATAAATGAGGTTAGGACTATCAATTCTTATGGTTACATTAATAATGAGAAACAGACAAGTAGCTTTGCCTCCTCCTCTTGACATTGGGAGATATATAAAACAGATAAAAAAATAGTTACCCTTGGAGTGTTTGAAGGCTGGTTGAGTGTATTTGTGCTCAATTCAATTAAAAGATTAGATGTTTGGGACATGAAGGAGTACGGGGTTCGTGAATCATGGATGAGGGAGACTGTTGTGAAAATGTCACTCTTTTTCTTGTTAATCATTCATTTCCGGTGAATTACATTAATGATAGGGAAGATTTGTTGTTTTTAATGCTGGTTATGGTATCTTTACCCTAAACCAACTCGGTTCAAAATAATGAAACAAAGATCCCGACTAAACTGGAGGAACCTTTGCAGCAAGTGGTAGTGAGGTCAGTGGTGGTGATTAGTTTTGGGGTGAAGGAGGGGATACAATAACTCGAGGAGATGGTATAATTGGATTCAATTGGGAAGAGGAGAGAGAATCAGAGATGGTGGAGGGAAACTCTAGTTGCCAATGGAGGTTTTCCGTGGATTGAGGAGTTTTGACGATGAATTTGATAAAAATAAATAAATTAGAATTACAAAAATTTAATTAAGGGTAAAATTAATATATTAAATAAATAAAATACATAATAATTTAAACAAATATTACTAAAATTAACTAAAAGGGAGTCTTAAATATAAGAAATATTGTAAGTATAGTTCTTAAAATGATAAAAATAAATGAGTCGAAAGTTGAAATTTTTTAAAATAACAAATTTGACAATAAATATTAAATAATTTAAAAGGTATTACACACTTATATAGTAAATTTGTAAATACCCCCAAATATTTGATAGAAGAATAAGCTGATTGGCATCTTTGTTGGTTCAGCTTCAATTTTTATTGCCTCGGAATCTGAAAACTCATTGGAAATGTTTCCAATGCACCTTTGAAATTGCTGAGAATATCGGCAAAGAAAATTAAGACAAAAATTTTCAACATTGGCTTAAAAATGGTATTCATAAGGGCTTGAAATGTAATAAGCACATTAGTGATGCCGGAAGACATCACTATAAACTAAAAAAACTCAGTTGTTGTGCAAACTCTTCCAACAATTGGAGATTTGCTTTGACTGTAACTTCCAATAGTCCACGCAAAATCTCCAAGTCATATCATTTTTATGAACCAGAACAAAAGAGCTGAGAAATGACTTTGACGGTCACGAATGACCATCTTTTCAATTCAGTCTTTTATACTGCAGAGTATTGGGGATGTCTTTTCCTTCAACACAATATAATTTTCATGATCTCTATGAGGTAACTTTGTAACTGGCGAAAGAAGATTAGAAAAATTCTGAAGCAGCACAGTGAATTCTTAATATTGTTTCGTTTATTGATATTTTTCTTCAATACTGATGCAGAATGCCCTATTGCTTTTTTATATTACTAGAACAAGTGTCCCTTCAATCAGTTTTTGAACACATTTGACAATCTCGTTCCTTCTAAAAATTGCATTTCAATTTTGCTATAGCCTTAGAACTGTCACCCATCTCTCTGATGTCGTTGAATGTTATTTTCAATTTCTAGCAGTTCCAATGGATAACCCGTAATTTAATCCGGGTCCAAGCCAATAACTCGAACGCGTTCGGTTTGAGCAACCATTCAATTCTCAATATCATATCATAACAGGGCATTTTAAGAATATGCATCTTGACAGAATTCAACACTCCCAAACATCCCCTTGAATAAATTTATTTGAGCTTGTTAATGTTACTCTATTAGCCACTACCAGTATTAATGGACATTTATTGTGTAGGGTCTGCAATCTGGCTCAAGATACTTGAATTAACGAAGTTGTGTGTACTCTCTTGGTCAATAGAAATGGAGATCTATAAGTTGCTAAATTATCCCTTGTTTACATTTTTGAAAATTTCTCATTTCCCTCTATTGAGTGTATTGTTGGTTGGTCCTTGATTGTCCATTCTTCGGTCGGAGTCAAGTTCCATCAAGGTATACAACTAAGCTTTAAACTTATGTCCAGGGAAGAACTTTTCATGGCATGTATAACATAAGCATTTAAGCTTCTTTCTGTTACTATTTTAGGGTCGAATCTTGTGAGCAAGCGAAATGGTTTAATTCTTGATTGTTTTGCATTGTAGGTTAGTTTCGTTACTGCGTATGGAATTGGTAAAAGTGGAGGTCCTTTATTTACTAAAAATCCTAGGATCTTGAGTTCTTGGAATGTCGCTTCTTGCACATCCCCGGCTTCAATAGGCGAACCAAATTCAGATAAGCTCATAGATGCCCCCAGATCACTGCTCATCAACAAATCTGCGGGAAAGGTTGGTATTTTCTGCATCAAGTTTACAAATTTACAATTATCTTCTTGAATCGGTTCATTTTGTTTGAGTTGGATTAATTCCACGAAAGGTCAAAAGGTTTAGGTTCGAAATTTCTCAAGATTCTCCTTTTCAATTCTTGTTACTTAACCTCAACCTTCATGTCTTCTTCATCAAATCGTGGAAAGTCGATCTTGGTCAGCATGCTTTGTACTCTTATTTGGAGTGTACATCAAATTGATGTTCTTGTCGAGCATTTTCTTGTGTGATATCTCCTGGCTCTTTGCATTCTTGTTGCAGTTTCGTAATGCCTCGTACAAGGCCCCTATCTTTGCTTTTGTATGTATTTCCGATTGGGCATCAAATTTTCAATGGAGTTCCACAAGGCCCCTATCTTTTGTTGACGAGTCTCGTATTTATTGGGTTGTATGGGTTTAAAAATATTGTTGTGTCAGGAAGTTCTTAGATGCTTGAAAAAAAGAGGAACAGTAAAGAATAAGACATGAAGAAGATGGGATACTTTAAGAAGGTAATGAGGGACTGAGATATCATCATATATATATCCCTCAGCATTCCATCCCATCTCCTCTCCCTATATCTTATTATTTAGCCATTACATTAGTTCTTATTGAGTGGTAATATTACAGTATACATACGTACGACTCTTATTCCAATATATGATTGCTGCCTATTGCTACATTAGCAGATTGCATTAAACTGAGGGGAATGTCTAACTACTAGGCGAGATTAAAATTGTGTCAACATATTCATTCATAGCTTATTACTTCTCCTATTCGTCCTATTTGTAATACTACTAAATGAACTAACTGTAAAAAAATGAAGGAGAAGAAATTGATATATTTTCCGATTGATTTGGAATGCTAAACTATTAGAATGGAACAATAATTCATAAGAAAATAAAATAGACTAATTAAATAGAGAATATTTGTTGAAAGACACAACTCAACCACTTGAGTTCAAACTAGGAAAAAAAATACAGCCAAAATGAGGAGGTCACGAAGATCTTGATTCAACAAAAAGGTGGATTTAGAGACAAACACCGAAAAGTAGGACAAAGTCAAAAGATCTGCATAGTTTGAGATGTGGAAAGTGTGTAGAATGACAGTTGTTGGATTACCATGACGGAGCAAAAATCTTCTAGTGGCACAACACTTGAATATATGCGGTGATGTGCATAGTGGCGTCGTGGAGTGTAATGACAGCCGCTGAATTGCCAAGATGGGAAAACAATCTGCAGAATATATGCGGAGAGGAGCTAAAAACTAGTCAGTTGATACAAAAGAATGAAAAACACGGCCACAAACAGCACAATATTGTCAAGGGAATTAGTCCCTTGGAAAACCAAGATGCAATATGTTGTTTCCAGATATAGTGTTGAAGTCAAATATAGGGCTTCTCTCTAGAAATATAAGGAGCTATCTGGATAGACGTGTACTCATTGAACTGGTATTACCAATGAGTTGTTTTGTGTCCAGTCTTTGCACATATTGGGATCTCACCTTTTTTTTCTTTGTATTTATGTAGAGCTCCACTGTATCATATTATTCTATCAAAAATTGTTCTCTTCTAGAAAATGTAAGAATAGTTTACTATACTTGATTCTATTATGCATGAACTGCAATTAAAAAAGGAGAAACTGAAATAGAACACCAACTAATGCAAAATGTGCGTGGAAACTACATCGACAAATCATTAGCTGCTATTAGAGAAAAAGCAAGTGAAAAGTAATACCTTTAACATTTCTTCTTCGCAAGTTGCCCAAGGATCCATTCTACGTCTTGATAGTGGAATTGAAGGATAAATGCTGTAAATGGAAACAAATTGTATTAAAGACAAATACTTAGTTGTCTTAAAAAATACATCATTTTACGCAAATGATGTAGATATGTGAACCCCACACTTCAATGTGTACTAAAGATAAATACACAATTGTCTTAAAAAAACAAGGATAACAACCAATAGTTGTGGGTTCATGTGGCAACTAACCGAACAAATTGCAAAGGCATTAAATTTTTTTCTAGAAATTTGAATTGGGCCCACGAACCAATTTTAAATCTACTCCCTTGCACTTGAAATCATTCTACATGTAGCTTTATTTTGATAAAAGTTTTATCTTTTCAATAAAGATATTCAATAATTTAGATTATATTGGCAAGAAATAAAGTTCTAATAATTATATTAACAATTGAAAAAAAAAAAGAGGCATGTCCAAGTGTGAGCATGCAATGGCCATGTAAGGCGAACATTTTTTCTTTGCCTAAGCACAGTTAGACCCAGTAAAGATTCTATCTTGACCCATTAAACTAGAAGTTAACTAGGCCTGAAGACAAAGTAGCACATAGCCCACACAAAACAACATACACCCACTTTACTATTAAGTTAATTTAAAAATTAAATGAAAAAGTGTAAGAAAATTGTTATAACTTGTAACTCAATTAACACATCATCATAAATTATAATAATATAAAAAATTACACTAAATATACTTAGAATTTAATTTTGGTAGTAACTACAGCAAAAAACATAAGTAGTAACTAAATTCAATACTAACATCAATAACTACTCTAAAAAACTTAATAATAGAAGTTAAGATTTCAAAGATCATAATGTAATTTAATATTTTGTAGAGAATCTTAAGAATTATACTTGAACCTTTTTTATTTTTACCAGGGGATTAATATTGTTCCTTTTCTTGTTCAACATAATAATCCTTCTTAGTAATCTATTCACCTCTCAGGTTATGTTCAGTTTCACACTCAGACCCAGCATGTGCCTCCTCTATAGGGGCAACCATTACACCAAATGATCCACAAGATGTCATTCTGCCTTCTTCAGATAGCTGATTGCGATCAAGACATGATTCCAAAGGTTCCTTTTGTTGCCCATGCTTCTTAGAACCACATTGTCGCTTATTATGAGTATACTGATCTTTTCCCTCCAAATCATATCTTTTTGAATTTCTTTTTGGCTGGGATTCATTCTTAAAACTCAAGTAATCAATCAGACCTTTCCTTGCTAAAGATAACTTTTTCTTTGCTTCAAGATGCTCAGATGTGGCATTGGAATGTGAACAAAATGGACAATAAAAGTGTCTACAATCATCAGAGAGCGCATCATAACCTAAGCAACTTGGGTGGGCCCCGAGTGTACAGGTTCTTGTACTGCAAATCAGCAACTGACCATCTCTGTTACACTTTATACAGAGATTAAACTCTGTCTTTTGAGTTGTTGAAAAATTATCTTCACTAAATGTGCACTGCCATTTCAGGAATCTTTGTTTTTCCATCTCAATATCAATCTTCTCATCATCAAAGCCATCACTATCGCCCTCAGTTTCTGCATCATCAGCACATTCCATTTTGGTTCTGTCACGGAGAGAACAAACTGATGGTCCTATTGGACAATCATTGTTTTCTTTCTTCGAAAATATGTTCTTTCCAGAACCATGATCATGGATATCTTCCTTAGACCTCAGTTTATCCAATTTATCAGCTTTGGATACAACTGTTGTTTTAGAATCTGTCTCAACCAAATTCTCTGACAGTTCAATTGAAGCAATTGTAGATAATAAGGTGGGTTCATTTTTCATGCTAGCAGCATGTTTAGCCTTCTTGGGAATATGTAAATGGGAATCACTCTCATCCTTAGGACTATTTCCATCATTGAGGTGTTCTGGAAATTTATCTTTTGATGTTGGATCAATCCTTTTGCACATAGAGGAAACATGGTTTATCTGTATTGGATCTTGGAGGCTCTGATTAGAATATGAAGATTGACATAAAGCCAGGTTTCCTTGCATTGAAATAACTTGGCCACTATGGACTCTTTGTTTAACTTTGAGTGGAACTGCATTGCTCCAAGCTTCATGATTATTTAATGAACCATTAAGAGATGTTTTGTTTTCTGATAGATCACTCTTTGACAATCTACTGCTCTTCTTCAAGGATTCAAGGATTGGATGACCTTCCCGAATTACATTTTTTATCTGTTTGTCAAAAAGAATAGATATATCTTGTTTATTTGAAAAAAACTCACAATATAGACATTTCCAATATTAATGATTAAGCACAGAGGAAGTGTCTATACCCGTTCTAAAGCACAGTTAGGCAAACTGCGTCTTTTATTCTGAATAAGGGTCTGAATATCAGAGTTCAAATCTGATCCCTCCTTTTTCACAGTAAACACAGAGAACTGTATTTCATGCATATAAGTTAGTTAGATGTTTGTTTATTGAGGAGACAGCTGAAACTAGAATACCTGCATTGCATTGCACTTGGTTTCTCAATAACCGAAAACACAGTTTACGGAAATCAACATACCTTATGTAGCAAAATTTGACGAATATCTTCATGATCCGTTAATCGATCGATTTCAATGTTAGGAATTGGACCAGTTAAAGGAGCATTAAGATTTCCACGCTGTTGTACCTGAAAATCTTCCAAGCTTTTCAAAAGAAGGATGTTTCTAGCATCTTTTCCTACATCATCAGTTATTTCAGGTGTCTTCGCAGCTAAATCTGAAAACCATAATTGATAATATCAATAATATAATTTTTTAAGCCCTAATAAAGGAGCTAAGACAATAACCAAGAAAACTGAGAAAACAGATCATTTTAGTGAGTTAACAACTTCGCACGTACCAGTTAATACAAGACATATCAATTTCCTTCACTTTTGCTAAGGCTTCAATCACCCAAATCCATGGAAGGGTGGAAGAAGCAGAATGCTCGGTACCCATTAGTGTGTATGATTGTTTCAGAAGTTTGCTGGACCAAAAAAACCACATTCCAGTCTCAGATCATTGATCTATAATATATTTTCAATTTTTGATTATATATGTATCAATAATATAAAGGGGGGAAATGTGGCAATCACAATGTAAGCCATATTTGTGAACCGATAACTCTTTAATGAATAGACAGTATTAGTTGAAGCCTTAACTGGCCAAAGGAATTTGCAGTAATCATATCTATTATTCACATAAACATCTTCAATCTAGAATCTGATTATACCATGTTCTACGCAGGTATATTATTGACCTACTAGTGCAATGCAAATCTTAATGTATATTTATTAATCAAGATGTAAAAATGTGTTCATAGTATTCTTTTGTTTGAATTTAGTTAATACTTTCGCATCTTCAATATCTATCAATGTCAATTCTATTCCTATACTGAATGGAAATAACTTTAAAATTGGAAGGAAAATGTTTTTATTATTCTCAGATGTATGGATCTAGACCTTGCGCTTCAGATTGATCGACCCACTATTACGGATCAAGGTACCCTTGTTGAAAAACATGACCCTAAAAAGTGGGAAAGATCAAATCTCATGTGTTTAATGATCATTAAACGAGGAATTCTAGAAACATTTAGGGGTGATATCTCTGAAGTCACTAATGCTAAAGAATTCATTGAGGAAATTGAGAAACGTTTTACAAAAAAAACAATAAGGCTGAAACTAGCACGCTTCTTGTGAGATTGACCTTAATGAAGTGTAAAGGAAAAGGAAATATAAGGGAGTACATTATAAAAATGTCTCACGTTGCTTCAAAACTAAAAACACTAAAGTTATAGCTTGGTAAAAGAATTAAATCTGTCAGATCAGACCATGGTGGTGAATACCATGGTCGATATAATGGATCAGGAGAACAACGTTCAGGACCATTTGCTAAATTCCTAGAGGAATGTGGAATTGTACCTCAATACACTATGCCAGGTTCTCCTCGCATGAATGGTGTATCTGAGAGACGAAATAGAACTCTTAAAGATATGGTAAGAAGTATGATTTCTCATTCTACTTTACCGAAATCTCTCTAAGGAGAAGCAATAAAGACTGCAGCATATATATTCTCAATAGAGTTCCAACTAAAGCAATAGCTAAAGCTCTTTATGAGCTTTGGACCGGTAAAAAGCCAGTCCTAAAGCATTTTCATATTTGTGGATGTCCAGCAGAAGCAATGCCTTATAAGCCAAATGAAATGAAATTGGACTCCAAAACAGTTAGTTGTTACTTTATTGGATATTCTGAGAAATCAAGGGGTTATAAGTTTTTTGTTCCCACGAATAGAACTATTTTTGAGACGGGAAATACGGTGTTTTTTGAGGATATTGAGTTTGAGGGGAGAAATACTAAGGAATTTGTATTTGAAGAGGAATTTGTTCAAATTCCTACAATTGCTAATAATGATAATCATGAATTTATTTATGATATTAATCAAGAAGCAATTCCAGAACTTCAAGACATTAATACAAATCTTCCCATTGAAAACAAGGTAAACATTCCTGAAGAATAAACTCAACAACCTCAAGAACAAATACCATTACGGAGATCCATGAGAGAAAGGAGAAATGCTATTTTAGATGACTATATTGTATTTCTCCTAGAACATGAGGATAGCGTTGAAATGATGGAAGATGATTCTATCAACTTACACCAAACAATGCATAGTTCTAATTCTCATAAATGGATTATTGCCATGAATGAAGAAATTAAGTCTATAAAAGACAATGACGTTTGGGATCTAGTCTAATTACTTAAAGGTGCGAAACCTATTGGTTGTAAATGGATATTTAAAACCAAAAGGGATTCAAATGGTGATGTAGAAAGATATAAGGCACGTCTTGTTGCAAAGGGTTTCACTCAAAGGGAATGTATTGATTTTACGAACACATTTTCCCCTGTTTCGACAAAGGACTCTTTTAGGACGACCATTGCATTAGTGGCGCATTTTGATCTTGAGCTACACCAAATGGATGTTAAGACTGCGTTTCTAAATGAAAACATTGATGAAACAATTTTTATGAACCAACTAGAAAATTTTATAGTGGGAGATCCAAACAAATAATTTATAAACTAAAGAAATCTATCTATGGTCTCAAGCAAACTTCTCGTCAATGGTATCACAAATTTCATGAAATTATTATCTCATTTGGTTTTGAGAGTAATTTAATTGATGATTGTGCATACCACAAATTCAGTCGGAGCAAACATATTTTTCTGATTTTATATGTCGATGATATATCGCTCGCTAGCAATGATACATGCTTACTATATGAATCTAAAAGATTTCTTTCAACTAAGTTTGAAATGAAAAATCTTGGTGATGCCTCTTTTGTATTAGGAATTCAGATACATCGAGATCGTTCTCGAGGTATACTTGGATTACACTGGTAAAAAAATGACCTTTACCGACAGAAATTACCGAAGGTTTATAAAATTCTCCTAATTGATCCCGAGAGGAACAAATCTTTCGTTATTGAAAATAGATTCTGAGAGGTGTGTAAAACTCTCGGTTTTGATTATTAGTACCGAAAGTTATGCTAATAACTCTCGGTTTTGACATTCCCAAAAAATGGAAAAAAATTCCAAGTGTTGGAAGTTGGTTAATTGCGAAGGTTATTCCAAAAACTTTCGGTTTTACCTTCCCTGACATGTTTAAATACGAAGGGTTTCCATTAAACCGTCAGAATTGACTCATCCCATAAAATTGAAAAAATATTCTAAGTTGGAGAATGATTAATTGCGAAGGTTATTTGAAGAACTTTCGTTTTTACCTTTTCCTGAAATTTTTAATTGCGAAGGTTTATCCTATAAACCTTCGGTTTTGACTCATCCAAAAAAAGACAAAAAATTAAATCCCGTGATTCTTATTACTAAAGGTTTTTCAATAAACCTTCGGTTTTTAGATTAATCAAAACCGAAGGTTTATTGAAAAACCTTCGGTAAATAACTTTATAAATACAAACCCTAACCCTTCTCTTTTTCATTCGCCTCTCTCCTTTTTCTCTCTCTCCCGCGACGCAGCCGCCTCCGACGCTCCTCTTCTTCTCTGTTCCAGGTTAGTTTTTTATTTGTTATTTGTTTTTGTTCTTATTCCGTTCCAGCTTCTTTGCCTTGATTTATTTGTTTTTTTTTGTTTTGTTAATTATTAAATTTAGATTTGTTATCATTTAGTTTATATTATCTAGATTTATGCTAATTTAAATTATTTGTTTGGTAGTTTAATTTAGATTTGTTATTGTTTAGATTAGATTTAGGTTAGTTTGTTAAATATATATGATTTTGTTAGATTTTGTTAAATGAATGATATATTTTGGTTATTGTGTTTGATATATATATATATATGAAATACATTTAGGATGGGTGAGTCATGGATGAGTATTCAGCTTACACCAGAGAAACTGTCCCGGTCATACCAAAATTTGCTAGCACAATCAGAAACTGCGGCATGTGAGGAAGAGGTGAGAAAAATGACGCTGGAAATAGAGGAAATCCGATTGAGGGATGCGGAAAAATGCCAAATGCTTTATGAAATTAAAGCGGTCAGGGCTGAAATGACGCAAAAATTGGTGAATCTTGAACAACAAATTGAATTGTTGAAAAGGCATAATCAACCACCCCCTCCTCCCCCACATCTACTAATTAATTTCTCGATTATCTTGTTGATTAATTATGTATTATCTTATCCGTACGAATGATAACATTTTGGTGTGTTTTGCTTTCATAATTATGAATTATTATTATCCTTTAATTTGATTTTGGTTTATTAATGTTGTTTAGGGTTTCTTTTCCTTTATTTATTATATTGCCTTTATTTGATAAAATTATAGAACATATTATCTTTTAAACAAAAAAATAGGGGTAATTTCGAAGGTTTTCAAATAAACCTTCGATTTTGACCTATGTTTTAAAAAATCCGAATGGTCAAAACTGAAGGTTTTCAAATAAACTTTCGGTTTTGACCATTGTTTAAAAAAAGATGAAAAATTTCTAAGTGTTGGGAAGGTTCAAAACCGAAAGTTTTCAAATAAACCATCGGTTTTGACCCTTGTATAAAAAAAGATGAAAAATTTCTAAGTGTTGGGAAGGATCAAAACCGAAAGTTTTCAAATAAACCTTCGGTTTTGACCATTGTTTAAATAAAACAGAAAAATTTTCTAAGTGTTGGGAAAGATCAAAATCGAAAGTTTTCAAATAAACCTTTGGTTTTGACCATTGTTTAAAAAAAACAGAAAATTTTTCTAAGTGTTGGGAAGAATCAAAACCGAAAGTTTTCAAATAAACCTTCGGTTTTGACCCTTGTTTAAAAAAAGATGAAAAATTTCTAAGTGTTGGGAAGGATCAAAACCAAAAGTTTTCAAATAAACCTTCGGTTTTGACCATTGTTTAAAAAAAACAGAAAATTTTTCTAAGTGTTGGGAAAGATCAAAACCGAAAGTTTTCAAATAAACCTTCGGTTTTGACCATTGTTTAAAAAAAACAGAAAAATTTTCTAAGTGTTGGGAGAATCAAAACCAAAAGTTTTCAAATAAACTTTCGGTTTTGACCCTTGTTTAAAAAAAACAGAAAATTTTCTAAGTGTTGGGAAGGGTTAAAACCGAAGGTTTTCAAATAAACCTTCGGTTTTGACCCTTGTTTAAAAAAAGCAGAAAATTTTCTAAGTGTTGGTAAGGGTTAAAACCGAAGGTTTTCAAATAAACCTTCGGTTTTGACCCTTGTTAAAAAAAACAGAAAATTTTCTAAGTGTTGGGAAGGGTTAAAACCGAAAATTTTCAAATAAACCTTCGGTTTTGACTATTTTTTAAAAAAACAGAAAATTTTCTAAGTGTTGGGAAAGGTTAAACCGAAGGTTTTCAAATAAACCTTCGGTTTTGACCCTTGTTTAAAAAAATAGAAAATTTTCTAAGTGTTGGGAAGGGTTAAAGCCGAAGGTTTTCAAATAAACCTTCGGTTTTGACCCTTGTTTAAAAAAAATAGAATTTTTTTTAAGTGTTGGGAAGGGTTAAACCAAAAGTTTTTAAATAAACCTTCGGTTTTGACCATTGTTTAAAAAAAACAGAAAATTTTCTAAGTGTTGGGAAAGATTAAAACCGAAGGTTTTCAAATAAACCTTCGGTTTTGACCCTTTTTAAAAAAATAGAAAATTTTCTAAGTGTTAGGAAGGGTTAAAACCAAAGGTTTTCAAATAAAACAAAGGTTTTCAAATAAAACCTTCGGGTTTGACCCTTGTTTAAAAAAAACAGAAAATTTTCTAAGTGTTGGGAAGGGTTAAAACCGAAAGTTTTCAAATAAACCTTCGGTTTTGACCATTGTTTAAAAAAAGATGAAAATTTTCTAAGTGTTGGGTAGAGTTAAAACCGAAAGTTTTCAAATAAACCTTCGGTTTTGACCATTGTTTAAAAAAAATAGAATTTTTTTTAAGTGTTGGGAAGGATCAAAACCGAAAATTTATTTAAAAACTTTCAGTTTTGACCCTTGTTTAAAAAAACAAAAATTTTTCTAAGTGTTGGGAATGGTCAAAACCGAAAGTTTCAAATAAATCTTCGGTTTTGATCCTTCCCAAAAACATTCTGTTTAAGGTCAGGACCGAGAGGTTTATTCAAAACTTTTGCAAATACCCATCAAAACCGAAAAGTTATACCATTAACTTTCGCTGTTACCACTTCATAATTATTTAAATTAATTGGTTTTTACCTACTAATCCAGACTCCTAAATAATCTAATCAATTGTGGGTTATTTTTTTAAAATTAAGATTGTGTTTAATGTTAAAATGTTTATTATTGTGTTTGATTATATAAAAAAGTGTATATATGTTTGTGTTTGATGATCACATGAATGTGTATAAAGTTTGATCATATGGATTGTGTAATGTTTTAAAGTTATCTAATGTGTTAAATTATTGTTGTTCAAGGTCATTAGAAGATTAAAAATCAAATAATTTCACAATTTTTGAAATGGTAATTCCGAGAGTTAATAGTAAAACTTTCGGAAATACCCATCAAAACCGAAAGTTATACCATTAACTCTCGGAATTACCATTTCACAAATTGTTAAATTAATTGGTTTTCTAATTTCCAATCTAGATTCCTAACTAATATAATCAGGTGTGTATTATATTTTAACAATTAAGATTGAGTTTAATGTTAAAATCTTCATTAATGTGTTTAGAGAAGTGCATATGAATGTTTATGTAGGATTATCCTATTTATTTGTGTAATTTTTGATCATATGGATTGGGAAATGTTTTAAGGATTTCAAATGTGTTAAATTAATGTTGTTCAAAGTTATTAGAAAGAGAGAAATCAAATAATTTAACAATTTGTCATGTTGTAAAACTAAAGGTTAAATATATAACTTTCGAAAATATGCATCAAAACCGATAAATATACCAAAACCTCTCGGTTTTTGTATTTAAATTTAATTGTATATATGTCAAAACCGAGAAATTCAGAGACATCTCTCGGAATTTAAATAATCAAAACTGAGAGTTTTCATATAACTCTCGGAATTTTAATAATCAAAACCGAGAGTTTTCATATAACTCTCGGAATTCATTTATGTTAATAAAAATCGAGAGTTATATGAAAACTCTCGGAATTAATTAATTAAATACCGAGAGTTTTCATATAACTCTCGGAAATAATATTTTTAATTAAAAAAAGACCTTTCTTTCTCACTTCCCCGTTTCTTTTCTCTCATCTCTCTTTCTCCCCGCTTGTTTTCGCCCGCGCCGCCAACAAGAAGACGACTCCCTCCCGCTGAAGAAGACGACGTTGCCCGTAGAAGACAACGCCGCCCACACACCGCCCTTCTTGAAGCCGCCTCCGCCTGAAGAAGACGTCGCGAATCCGGTTGAAGATCTGCCGCAGCGCCTCCGCCGCCCGTCTAATTGAAGGTAAGCTTTCAGATTTTAGGTTTAATTATTTAGATTGATTAATGTTATATATATATGTTAGAAAAATTAAGTAAGTTAATTTTAAATCGGCCAACGATTACAAGTTTTGAATATTTATTCTAAATAATCAAAAAGGGAGTAATTGTTAGAAAATAAACCGTTAAGTCATATCAAGTATATTAATTGGTTTAAATATAACAAGAAGGTGTTGTAGCGTAGTGGTAAACACCCATGCCTGTCACACATGTGACCACGGATCAAATCTCACCGACAGCAAATAATATTTAAAGTTTTGCTATTTCAGGGAAGCTGAGCAAAATCCGAAATTTACTTATAGGCAAGATCGGCTCGACAATTTATACCGGCTTAGTCAACCGGAGTTCGGTCAACCGGTTCGGTCAAGAAGTTCAAAATCCGGACAGGTTCAACCTGTGTGTAGAAATCCGGACATGTTCAACCTATGTGCAGAAATCCGGACAAGTTCAAGTTCAGGACCGGTTGAGTTGTAAACCGAAAGAACGGTCAAGAAATCTAACCGGATGAATATCAAACCGGTTAACCTGAAACTATGAAAAACCTGAAGTCATCCGGTTAACCTGAAGCTATGAAAAACCTGAATTCATCCGGTTAACCTGAAGCTATGAAAAACCTGAAGTCATCCGGTTAACCTGAAGCTATGAAAAATCTGAAGTCATCCGGTTAACCTGAAGCTATGAAAACCTGAAGTCATCCGGTTAATCTGAAGCTATGAAAAACCTGAAGTCATCCGGAACAGGTAAAGAATTCAACCGGTCAAAGAACTCAACCGGTTAAGAAACTCAACCGGTCAAGCAATCAAACCGACCAGAAACATGACCGCACAAAGAAAGACAGGATCGATCAAAACTGAAGGCCGGAAACACCAGATAGTCGGTCATTAACCAACCAGAAGCCAAAGAAATAACCGGAAGCCATCCGGTTAACACAGATAACTGACCAGCATAAGAAGATACTTCGGGTATGAAAAACCTGAAGTCATCCGGAACAGGTAAAGAATTCAACCGGTCAAAGAACTCAACCGGTTAAGAAACTCAACCGGTCAAGCAATCAAACCGACCAGAAACATGACCGCACAAAGAAAGACAGGATCGGTCAAAACTGAAGGCCGCAAACACCAGACAATCGGTCATTAACCGACCAGAAGCCAAGGCAAATAACCGGAAGTCATCCGGTAAAAACAAATAACCGACCAGCACAAGAAGATACTTCGGGTATCTTTTGAGAATGATACTAAAGGAACAGACTGAACATTTCCATATTCATACAAGTCTGAGGAAAGTCTGCAGGCTGCAAAAGACAGTCCTACAAGATCTTTCTACTTCAGGATAAATCAGAAAGGAAATCTTTCAAGTACAGACAACTGTCTAACCAACAGTCACCATATTGAGTAAAAGACAAACCTGGCAGGTTTGTCTTACACACTGGAAGAACGGACTGCCAAGTCTGTGAAGTTGACCGCCAGGTCTGAATCACTGAACCTCTGCTCAACCAATCAAATTCAAGGAAGTGAAATATGACCGTTAGCATATTTCACCTATAAAAGGAGCAGCTGAAGAAGAGTAAATGTGGGATACGTGGGACACAGTGAACAATTAATTTACAAGTGATAAGATTGTGTTCTCTCTCTAGAAAGCTTAAGTGCTAAGTTGAAGTGTGTATTTACAATTTCGGTGTAAATTGTACGGGTGTTATTGAGCAGGAAATAAGTCTCGATCGGATTGTATTTGTATTTCTTAGTGAATATCCTTCTCGCGGTTTCGAGAGGAAGGGGTGACGTAGGAGTTTTATCTCCGAACATCCATAAAAACTTGTCTTGTTATTTACTTTCTTCCTGATTTACTTTATAACCGAGCTGTACTAAACTACCTACATCACTTTGACCGACTCTACACTACCTAAACCGAATCATCAAGTTACAAAAACCGACCCATCAACTTCCAAACCTATCCTACTCAAAACCGGTTCTGCCTATCCTAAGAGTGTGCCGCTTCAACCTGAAACAAACCTCTTCCGCGCTTGAACCTGGTTCAAGGGTTTGTGACATTTTGTGTAGTATTGAAACCCCGGTGTTAATTTCTAACAGGATTAATCACCACCCTTTGAGTGAGACGCGCTTACCGGCCTAACCCCGGTCCTCCAGCGGCAACCTAGATCCTAACAATATATATGTTAGATTAGGTTGATTGATCATGTTAGAATTGGTTAGATTTGGGTTGGAATTGTTAGATTTAGGTTGATTAATGTGAAATTTAGGTTATATGTTCAATAATTTGGTTAGATGTAGTTAGATTTGGTGAGATTGTGTTTGAAATAGGTTGATTCATGTTAGCTTTGGTTAGATTTGGTTTGAAATTGGTTGATTCATGTTAGATTTGGTTAGATAATTTGGTTTGATTTAAGTTTTATTTAGGTTAGTTTAGGTTTGAATTAGATTATATTTTCTTTGGTATATGATTTTTGTTTGATTTGGTTTGATTTTGTTTGATTTATGTTAGATTTTGTTTAATTTAGGATTATGGTTTGATTTTGGTTTGATTTTGGTTTGATTTTATTTTGATTTAGGTTAGAAGTTGTTTAATTTAGGGTTTTGGTTTGATTTTGGTTTGATTTGGTTTGATTTTGTATGATTTTGGTTAGATAATTTGTTTAATTTAGGATTATGGTTTGATTTGGTTTGATTAGATTTTATTTTGGTTTGATTGAGGTTTGATTTTGGTTTTATTTAGGTTAGAAGTTGTTTAATTTATGGTTTTGGTTTGATTGAGGTTTGATTGTAGTTTGTTTTTGGTTATATTGAGTTTGATTTATGGATAATATGATATATATTGAGTTTGATTATATTTATTGTTATTAGGTTTCATCCACCGTCTATTGAAGATCGTCGAGCTTCCTCCACCTACAGTCGCCTCCTCCACCGTCGCCGCGCCTCTCCACCGTCGCCGCCGACACAACTGCTAAATAAGGTCAGTTTTAAATGTTTTTAATAATATTAGAATTATATTATTATGTTGTTAGGATTATATTGGATTTTAGTCATGAATTGAATCATGTTGATTTTGTTGAATTAGATTTGATTATGTTAGATTTGATTATGTTAGATTTGATTATGTTAGATTTGGTTTATGTATGAATGAATTAGATTTTAGGTTATAATTGAATTGTTTGGATTAGATTGGATTTTAGGTATGAATTGAATTGTTTGGATTGTGTATGATTGAAATATTGTTGGATTAGATTTGATTTTATATATGTTAGATTTGGTTTATGTATGAATAAATTATATTTTAGGTTAGATTTGCGAATTGCATTGTTTTGATTAGATTGGATTTTAGGTATGCATTGATTTTTTTGAATTATGTATGATTGAAATAGTGTTGTATTAGATTTGATTTTATGTTAGATTTGGTTTATGTATGAATAAATTATATTTTAGGTTAGATTTGCGAATTGCATTATTTTGATTAGATTGAATTTTAGGTATGAATTGAATTGTTTGAATTATGTATGATTGAAATAGTGTTGAATTAGATTTGATTTTAGGTTAGATTTATTGTAAGATAAATGGAAGCCTAAATATGTAAATAATAATGCGGGTTGTTTTCCATTTTATTAGAAATATGGAAGTACCCGATAAAAGCTAGATGACCTTACGTCGAGATCATCCAGATTACGAGGAAGGTGTTGACAAATTACTCGAGTTTGCTGTTAGGAGTACATCCCGACAAACCGTGAAATACTTGAACACCCCGTTTATGGAAATAGATGAAGTGAAGACTCACCTCATCATTTATGGAATAAATGTTCATTATGAGTATTGGTATTGTCATGGAGAAAAGAGACGTACTACTCAAGTGGTTAGTGACGATGTCGATGAAGATGTCGATGACTTCGATGATGATGATGATGATGATGACGACGATGGTCAGTCGGAGGATTCCGTGCCGGAATTCAACGATGCGAGACCAGAGATGAATAATACAGTTAATGAAGAGGTCAATGAAGAACTTTATATGCACGAATTTATAAACGATATGTTCTCCAATGTTAATGATGTCCCAAACAACCATGAACTAGTCGAAGATGCGTATAAATTTTATAAATTGCTTGATGATTGCAAACGACCATTGTATGAAGGTGCTCGAATAACGAAATCATCAGCACTACTAAAACTACTTCACATATAAAATGTATGTCAATGGACAAATTCTTCGTTCGATATGTTGCTGCGTCTGTTTAAAGACTACATATTACCGATTGACGCTCAATTGCCAAACTCATACTACGAAAGTAAAAAATTCATTACTGATATCGAGCTTAATATGACAAGATAGACACATGTAAGAACAACTGTATGCTATTTTGGAAGGACGAAAAAAATGAAGATTCTTGCAGAGTTTGCGGTCTTTCAAGATGGAAAGTCGACCAAACAAGTGGGGCAGTTCGAGAGAAGCAAAATTGGAAATTCATTCCAAAAAAGGTGTTGAGATATTTCTCTCTAATACCAAGACTGCAAAGACTATACATGTCCTCAAAAACGGCTCCAATGATGAGATGGCATAAAGAAGGAAAAGTTGATAGTGATACATAGAGACATCCCGCCGATTCCTTAACTTGGAAAACGTTTGATGAAAATTATAAAGATTTTGCGTCGGAATCTCGAAACGTAAGACTGGGTTTATCAAGAGATGGGTTTTAACCATTTACAAATGGGAAAAAGTCATACAGTATTTGGCCGGTTATTCTCGTTCCTTATAATGTGTCACCCACTACTTGCATGGATTCTAGCAATTTTATTTTATCTATGTTAATTGACATATTTCTCCAGCCATTGATCGACGAGTTGACTGAACTGTGGCAAACTGGTGTGAGAACGTTTGATGCACACACCTCGCAATACTTTAACATGCGAGCGACGTTGTTGTGGACCATTAACGACTTTCCCGCCTACGCGAATTTATCAGGCTGAAGTACGAAAGGTAAATTCGCTTGTCCTTGTTGTAACAATGACACAGTATCTCTTCGATTGGTTCATGGTTCTAAACAATGTTACATGGGTCATAGACGCTTCCTTCCACCAAAGCACAAATACAGAAGGGATAAAGAGTCGTTTGATGGTCAAACTGATTATAGAGACCCCCCTAGATTGTTAACGGGGCAAGAAAGTTACGAGCAAGCACAAGACCTAGAAGAGATAATTCTTAGTACGGATCTGAGCAAGAAAACCAAGATATATCATGAAACGCGGAGAGACAATTGGAACAAATTGAGCTTTTTCTTCCGTTTGCCTTATTGGAAATCACTATTATTGAGACATAATTTGGATGTGATGCATATTGAGAAAAATATTTGTGATAGCGTGTTGGGAACAATAATGAATGTGAAATAGAAGACTAAGGATGGTCTTAAGGCCCGTAAAGACTTACAACTGTTAAGCATAAAATCATGGTTACATCCTATAAACGATGAAGGAGTGATTCATTATCTAGAAGCGCCTTTAACTTTGACATCCGATAATAAAAAATGTCTTTGTAAATTCTTGAAAGATCTCAAGTTGCCTGATGGTTTTTGCTCAAATATCAGCGGTTGTGTAAATTTGGAAGAGAAAAAGATTTCGGGATTAAAGAGTCATGGTTGTCACATTTTGTTGGAATATCTTATTCCTTTAGCAACCCGTTGATTACTTCCAGATAATGTGTATGATGCGTTAGTAAATTTGTCTAGGGTCTTTCGGTTGTTGTGTTTCAAAGAGTTGATTCAAGCGGACCTCGAACAATTGTACATGGATATTACATTGACACTTTGCAAATTTGAAATGATTTTTCCGTCGTCAATCTTCGACATCATGATGCATCTCCCGGTTCACTTGTCATTTGAGGCTTTGCTTGGGAGACCTGTTCAGTATCGATGGATGTATCCGTTTGAACATTACATGGGTATAATGAAAAGTTATTTGCGGAATAATAACCACCCCGAAGCCTCTATAAGCTAGAGATATCTTGTAAATGTGAGTATTAGTTTATGTGCCAGGTATATGGAGGAAGAAGAGCAAGAAAATGCACAAACTGAAATCTCGGGCATTTCAATATTTTTATCGTCGGAAGACCTATCTAACGGAAAAATATACAACTTGGATTATATTGATCGAGTGACAGCTCATTCATACATTTTGAAAAATTGCCCCGATGCAGAACCTTTTTACATGTAAGATTCTATGTTGCTGCTATTAATTAGCATTAAAGAGTATGCTATTTACTATTCGATCTATTTGCAGAGATTATATGCAGTATTGAAATAACAACGAGTCCCGTGGAGAAATGTTTGCCGCATATTTCAAACATAGAGTGAGTAAATTATAATCCATATCTCCTAACTCTTTATATTTATTTTAACGACTACATTTCGGGTATATATATAGGTCGCTCAATTAGCAGAAATTAACGACATATCAAGATACCTCAAGATCTTAGGAGAAGGTCCAAGTATGTACTCGTCTATGTATGTTTGGTGTAAAGTAAACAGATACAAATTCTGTACAGAAAAACACGACGAAGGTTTGACCACTCAAAATAGTGGGGTGGTAGTTGAAGGGTACAACGAGTCGGAAATTATGTCATACTACGGAGTTTTAACGGATATAATAGAAGTACAATACTTTTCTCACAAACGAGTTGCTTTATTCAAGTGTAAGTGGTTTGATACACACTCGGGGGAACTAGGAATGAAAGTGGATAAATTTGGCTTCGTAATTATAAATGTAAACCGAATTTTAAAAACTCAAAGTCAAGACCCGTATATATTGGCGAGTCAAGCAAAACAAGTATTCTACTCCCCTGATATGTCAGCCCGACCCGGTTGGAAGATTGTGACAAAAATAAAACCGCGGTTTACAAATATGTAGTTCAAATTAATTAATTAGGTAGGTTTATATTCTTTACTTTATATTCGTTCTTATTACTACTCATTTTTATTAATGGTGCTTTAAGAATGTCTGAAGGTCCTAAAGAAACTTGGAAGAATATGAGAAAAACACCCAACAAATAGTTAAAGCCATACTAGAACCTCCATGTACAATCAGAAAACTTAAGGCTCCGAGAATCGTCTTCTAGAGACGAACCACCTATTGCTATGGTCTCGATAACTACTGCTCCCCTAGAAGATGAGGATGTTGAGGCTACTGAGGCCAAAGAGTTTGTAGAGAGTACGTTTGCTGATATGGTGGATGACGATGAGGCTGAAGACGAGGGTCTCGAGGAGCTTCACGAGGAGGATGACAAGGAGGAGCACGGTTCCACTCCCGACCCATCATCGACAGGTAACTTGTTTACAATTAGTTATTGTTTGAATTGATTCACATATCTAATTATGAATTTGATAATTTTGAAGAATCTTCTACCCGCAAGAGACGAGGGAAGAACAAGAATATTGCGCTGTCTAAGAGGGTAGCGGGGACAAGGATTCCTCTTACTTTTAGAGAGGTAGATGGGAGGTCAGGCGGTGCCGACGTGGGAAGAACACGGTGGTCTAGACATGTGGGGTCGGTTGTGCGGGACCTCTCAGCCGTCTCACACCGTCTTCTAAAGTGGAAGGCATTAAGTGCAGACCAATTGGATTCACTTTGGACTGCTATCACGATAATAATTATTACTTAATTATACATTGTTCATTAAATAATTATTTTTAACATTTGATTGTTTTTTTTAGGATCCGTTCGAGGCTACTAATGGTTCTATTGATTCCTTTAGAAAGACCGGATTGGGACACGCCAAGCAGATATGTGATAGATGGCGCTCGGATTTGAACAAGGGATATATCCGCGTCCACAAAGGAGACGAGGCGGCGGTACTGGCTAATCCTCCACCATACTACAATCGAGATGATTGGGAGTTTGTGTGTCACAACCATTTCTTTCGGAAAAATTTAAGATACGGTTTCATAATTCAAATAAAATCTGATATTAATTATTCTAACTTCATTTTTTATTTAAAATTCAGAAAAACAGTAGTACAAATATAATGAACAGGAAGAAGCTAAAATTCCCAAATCATACGGGAAGTAGACCATTTGCACAAGTTGAAGAAGAGTTGGTAAGTACATTATTTGTAATAACTTAATCTAAAGATTGTTATTAATTATATAAATCATTTCTTTCAACAGACGATTGAAATGGGACGGGCACCGTCTGTCATTGAAGTATTCAAGAGGACCCGTACCCAAAAACCGACCAAAGAAAACCCAACCCCCGTCCTGGACGAACACGTGCAAGAAAAAATTGTAAGTGAATTGAATATGGCTAGTTTTTTATTATAGAAACGATTCTTTATTTCAATTGTACAGGTTGAGATGGAGGAGGTTCTTAGTAACAAACCTGAAATATCTGATTTTGAATTGACGGAGAGGGTGTTCGGACAACAAAAACACGGGGTAGTGTTCTGAATGGGATCAGGCGTCCGGCCCACACACTTTCGTGAGGATCGTCGAAGTGGAAACAATTCACAACAAAACAATGAGCGATTCTATGAAGAGAATCAAAGAATGACACTCAAACTGGAGGAATTGGAGAAGAGGGATGAAGAAAGAATGCGCATAATCAATGAAATGCAAGCGGAAAATGAGGCAAGGAATGCAAGAATGGAGAGGGAAAAGTTGGAAATGAATGCAAGAATGGAGAGCGTCGAATTGTTTATGAGGCAATATCAACAACCACCTCCTCCCCCCACCAGCTAATTCTAGTACGTTTTGATTAATTGTTTCGATTGAAAACATGTTTTGATTAGTTATTTCGATTTGAATTTAAAACATATTGTTCGGATGATTAGTCTGGTTGGGAATTTTGTAATGATAATGATCATTTCATGTATATGTCATTTCTTTTATTATTGGATATATATTGGTTTGGATGAATAGGTTTGGGTTGCGAGCAAAACAATCGGCCTATTTTGTACATTTTATAAGGAAAAACCGAGAGTTAATTGGAAAACTTTCGGTTTTTCTATCTAAACAAGAACCGAGAGTTAATTGGAAAACTTTCGGTTTTTCCCTTTGGATGAAAACTGAGAGTTAATTGGAAAACTTTCGGTTTTCATCCAAAGGGAAAAACCGAAAGTTAATTACATAACTTTCGGTTTTGCTCATAAGGAAAAAACCGAGAGTTAATTAGATAACTTTCGGTTTTACTCCAAAGGGGAAAACCGATAGTTAATTGGAAAACTTTCGGTTTTTCCCTTATGAGAAAAACCGAAAGTTATCTAATTAACTTTCGATTTTACTCCGAAGGGAAAAACCGAAAGTTTTCCAAATAACTCTCGGTTTTTCCCTTATGAGCAAAACCGAGAATTATATAATTAACTCTCGGTTTTTCCCTTTGGAGTAAAAACGAAAGTTAATTAAAAAACTCTCGGTTTTGCTCATAAAGGAAAAACCGAAAGTTTTCCAATTAACTCTCGGTTTTACTCTCGGGTTTCTAAACCGAAAACTCTACGATATCTCTCGGTAAACGCCCAATTGTTTTTAACGAAAGAGTCAATACCGAGGGATGGCGAGAGTAACCTAAAATTTCGTTATTGAGTCTATACCGAAAGTTATAGGGTCAAAACCGAGAGTTTTTACTCTCATGTTTGACCCCTTTTTCACCAGTGTTATCACAAAAGAGTTACATTGAAAATGTAATAAAGGTATATGGCATGATGGATTGTAAATAAGGAAATAACCCCCGTTGTTAAAGTAGACAAATTTTGTCTTCAATTATGTCCTAAGAATGATCTTGAAGTTAGAGAAATACAGAAAATTCCTTATGCATCTGCAGTAGGAAGTTTGATGTATGCACAAGTCTGTACTCGACAAATCGGACCAACTGGAGATCATTAGATATTCGGATTTGGAATTTTCTGAATGCCAAGACAGTTAGAGATCCACTTCAGGTTATATATTCATGCTTACTGAAGGAGCAATCTCATGGAAAAGTGTTAAACAAATACTCATTGCTTCTTCCACTATGGCCGCTGAATTTATAGCATGTCATGAGGCATCCAATCATGGAATGTGGCTGCGAAATTTTGTCACTAGGCTAAAGATTGTGAAAGGAATTGAAAGACCACTAAAGTTATTCTGTGACATAATGTGACTACTTTGAATTGACTACTTTTTCTAAGTCATAAGGTGAACGAAGAATAAAATTCTAGGTTGGATAAATAGTTATTTTATTTTTTGAAAAAACGACTTGTTGTCATTTTATTAAAAATCTCATAACGAGAAAAATCGAAAATAGTTCGTTTGTATCATTCTAACAACCTAGAATGATAACACAAGTTTTGATTAAATGAAAAACGTACAAAATATACAAGTCTATGACATTGTTACAAAGTAATCAAAATAAGTGACTTCCGAGTATTGTATCCCCACTTATCGCATCTTAACATGCTTGCTAGAAATTTCTTACTCTTTGCTTTACTTAGGGAAGACTCTTTGATCTCTCCCCATTCCCTCGAAAATGTAAACAATTCAATGGCCACGACAAACATACCCCAAATCGAGATGGTAAATGGGAAGTCGCCTAATAGATGATCAATTAACTCCTCATTTCTCTCGCATAATAGGCAACTAGTGTCCGATATGTCCATGTATCTCTTAATTTGATCTCTTGTATTCAACCCTCCTCGAAAAACTAACTAAAGTATAAATTAATGCCTCGGGATGACCTTTGAAGACCAAACTAATGGATCCCACTCAATAACATGCTCCCTTTCTAGAATTACGTTCCATACTTTGCTGGAAATTAGTCTCCCATTTTCTTCGACCTCCCATGAATGTGAATCAACTCTATCGTGAATGTGAATACTATTGAGTTGTCAAGAACCCACTTCCCTTCCCATATATTCCTTAAGAGCGAACTCCATTTCCCATCTCTAATGTCTCTTACCGTGGCAGTCAAGCAATCTCTTCTTATATGAACACATCAGAACTCCTCATTAATAACAATAGGCTAGTTTTTCAACCAAATATCATGCTAAAATAACATGCCTCGACTGTCTCCCAACTGAATGTCAAATAGTAGTGTAGCACTGTCCTTGAGTTTTAAAATCTTTTTTTAACGACTAGCCCATTCCATCTTTGATCTTTCTTGTCCAAATACTCGATTCCCACTTCATAAACCGTGAGTGAACCCATTTAACCCCAAAAGAATCTTGTTTACATTCTATCTCCCACAAGTACTTAAACGTGAGCGCTTTGTTCCACTCGATGCAACTCTTTAAACCGATATCACACTCTTCTTTCGGCTCACACAAAGTTGTCCACTTGACTTTCTCACCCCTCTTTCTTGTCTTCACCAAATTAAAATCCACATGAAATAATCTAACTCTTTCATAATGTTTTTCGGAAGAACCAACTGTTGAGACCAATACCCGATAACTCCCATAACGACACTCTTAACCAATTCAATTTGGCCAGCATACGAGAGCTTCCTCTCTACCCATCCTGAGATAGTGTTCTTGACCTCTTCGATTAATAGACGAAAATATGTGATTTGAATCTACTTCGATGTCAACGGGATCCCCAAATACCTAACCAGAAAACTTCCCTCCGATATGCCCATAATATTGTAAATCTCCACCTTTGTCTCCTACTTAACTCCACCGTAGAATGTTAAATTCTTATCCTCGTTAATTGTAAGACTTGTGACATCAGAAAAGAATGTTAGTGCATCCCTTACGTTTTCATGGATTCAACCTCCGCGTGTGCAAGAATGAACATGTCGTCGATAAAGTAAAGATGTGTAATCCCTCCCCCCTCGGAGAACAAATGGTAGATGTATGGTCGGTTCTTTCGGACCATCGTAAAAATGTTCTCAAAGACCTCCATGATGTGGAAAAAGATATACAAAGTGAAAGTGTCTTCTTGCCCCACCTCGCTTTCACCTTTGAAATAACCTTCGTAGATTCCGTTAACGGTGACTACAAAATGAGATGTATAAATACATTACAAAATTCAGTCAATTTAAATGCATCGAAAAACCAGAAACAACCATGAAATGTCGAACGACCTCCCATCTAACGGAGTCAAAAGCCTTACGGAGGTCTATTTTAAAAGTCACTCTTGTGGTTATGTTTTTCCTCCCATAACCTTTAAGAAGGTTTTGCACGAGTAGAATGTTGTGAGATATAGTCCTAACGGGGATAAATACAGATTATCTTAGGCTAACAATCTTAGAAATAACAGTTTTAAACGTTTCGAAAGAATTTTGAATTAATTTTCTAGATAACATTGCGACATGAAATTGGCCTAAAGTCTGGTATCCTTTCAGGCACATCACTTTTATCTATGAGGTTCAGAACTGTAACATTCCATTGCTTCAACATCTTTGTATTCTGAAAAAACTCCAAAACCCCCCTCGCTGATATTATGACCCATAATTGGCCAAGTTTATTTTTAAAACATAGCATTTTAAAGAATATATTGGGTCTTTTCTCGATAGAGCCCTTGATTGAAATACATGCCAACTTGGTTTTCTTGGTCTTGCTCAATTGACCTCCACTTTGGTCTGTTGACCTGGCCCAATGGGCTCTATTCGTTGGTATATCGTTGACATTATTAGAATCATCGACGACCAGCAACTTCCGACCTAATTCTTTTTTTTCGTTTTTCCAAAAATACTTACAAAACAAATAATATCATATATTAATCTCAAATAAATTTATAAATAATCATTTGTATATTAACATATAACTACTCTTATATATTTTGGCTTATTTTATACTTAAATTAATTTTTTTCAATGTCCAATTGACACAACGATCTTTATAAAATATTTATTTATTCAATGTATCTATAATGTGTCACTTTATTCAATTCTAACTTTATAACCCTAAGAAAATCACCCTTTAGGCCCATTGCTTAGAACATGTTTGGAGAATACGTGGCAATACGAGGCGACATAGGGTGGCTCAAGGTTCGATGGTTTAAACCATGATTTGCGTGCCAACCATCTTTTAATATAAAACATTATTTTTTTAAAATATTTTCACAATACCTAACATCTTTTAAATATAATTATACAAAAATTATTATTTTTATTCAAATTTTAATAATTTGGGGAGTTGTTATGATCAAATGACGATTTAATTTAAAATTCGGTTTAAATTAATTAAACATAATTAATTTTAAAAAAAAGATTATTTATTTGAAGACAATGTCTCCAATTGTATTTAAAAAATCAATAAAATAGTATATGTGTACAAACGTATTTATACAAGAGTTTCATTTTTGGTTTTAAGTTTGATGATACTCGAGAAAGGCTTTCGTGCTTCATCCTCTGTACTTGTCCGAAGATGGCCTCCACTTATAAAGTTGGCATTTAAAAATCGGTTGTATCACGTTTAATTTTTAACCAATTATTCTTTCGGGTCTAGTCATGCTACTAGGTTTTAGCATTATTTAGAATATTAAAACATTAATATTTAAATGCCGGTACCTGTTGGGGATGATAACTATGGTGGAAATACCTGAGGAATATCAGTCATTTTAAAGGCCTATGGTGAAAATATCCAAAAATATTTAAAATATATTTCTAATTTTTTTGGATTTTTGGAAATGATTTGATGTCCCAAAATTAAAAAAATAATTTTGGATTTTGAAAAGTAGAACCAAACAGGCCTTAGGACCGAAGTCCTAAGGTTCGGGTTCAATTTTATCGGTCGGGGTCGAGAAACCCTCAATCTAGGCTCGAGAGCTCTTGGTCTAAGTATCGGAGGCTCTCAGACCATAAGTCCTTCGTTCGTACTGCAAGTTATACAAAACTTAGGATTGAATTATATTGAGATAAGCTTCTTTTGAGGTCGAACTTTAAACTGTTCTACAAATGCTTCATATTATACAAAATATCTTTTAACTGCATCGAGATTGCTTGGCGCAATGAACTCTTCACCTTCTAAATTATATAGGTGAAAAACTCATCTAGAGAGGATTTTCTTAAGTAGGAAGGGTCCTTCCTATTAGGGTCGAAACTTGCCCTAAGGTCTAGGAGTTCCCGGGTTCGTTTGAGAACTAGATCACCTTCTTTTTGTATTTTCTAGGTTTCACCTTTCTATTGAAGGTGTCTAACATGTATTTTTGGTAATCTTAGGTTTTGCACTAAGAATTTAACCTCTTGTCCTCCATTAACGTTAGTTAGTCATATTGAGACTTGAACCAACCTTCTTTTATTATGTGGCTCTTTAAGAGCACTCTTAGAGTTGGAATCTCGATTTTGATGGGTTGTACGACGTCCTGTCGTAAACTAAATTGTAGGGAGTTCCGTCCATCGATGTTCGAGCGGTTGTACGATATCCCCATAAGGGTATGGCAGCTTCTCGCGCTAGTCCTTATATGTGATGGTCATCTTCTTGATGATTTATATCACTTTTTCTTTGTCGCTTCGAACGCATCATTAGTTTGGAGTCTATAGGGCGATGATTTGTGGTGCTCGATTTTGAATTCATCAAGTAATTGCAATACTTTTCCTTGGAAGTGTCGAACATTATCTAAAATCAGGACGTGAGGAACTCCATATCTAGCGATGATGCTAGTTCGGATAAACTTTGCCAATTCAGATTATTTTAAGATATTGTAAGAGGCTTCTTCAACCCCTTTGGTGATGTTATCTATAGCGACGAGTACGAACTTGTGTCCATTTAAGGCGTTGTGATAGCTTTTTGCAATTACGTCGACGCCCCATGTTGTAAAGGAGTGAGATCGGTGTATAGATTTGACACTTAAAATAACTCCTTACATAACTCACACATTCTTGATCGAGGTTTTGCCAATAATATCTTAGACGGGGTATTTTATTGGTTAAGCCATTTCATTCATGTGTGGGATACATGTCCTTGCATATACTTCTTCCATGATCCTTTTGTATTTAGGAGTATATATACAGAGCATGTTTTGACCATCGAAAGATCCATAGTAAAGTTTAATGGAGATTTAAGCGTATTTGGTGGACTATTGGTGCAACGCCCATCGTTCCTTAGCTCGAAAATGCGAAGAGTGTTCTACATACTCAATGTACTTCTAGAGAGTATCATACTAGTGTTTCGTAGCATTCTCACAGGAAGTGGCTGCTCCCGATTCAAAAGTAGGTCATTACTTTTGTTAGATTTTCAGAGGTTTGACTTTGATTCTATCAGGAATTTGAGTCATGGTTTTTAAAGTAGCGAGGGCATCCGCAAAGCGATTTTGGCCTTTTAGGGCATGAACAAATGATACTTGATCGAATTTGTGCACGAGTTTGGTCAAGTGGTCGTGGTAAGGTTTAATATTTTCCCCTTTCACTTGCCACATGCCAATTGCTTGTGATATAATCAGGTTAGAGTTACCAACAACATCTAGCTTCCAACTTGAGACCCGAGAGACGTGCCTCGTATCCGACCTCGTAATTGGTGACGAAATATTCTAGTTTTATGGATATTGGGTTGTGTTAGGATCGGGGACGCCCTTGGAGGACCGGGTTGTTTTTCCGGTTTCGGTAAGGGTGGCCGCTTACACAACACACAACTCTTTGGTGATAGTCCGGTTAGAGACTAAAACCTTTCTCAGCACTGCACAACCTGTCACAGACTCTTGAACCGGGTTCAAAGGCGGAAATGTCTGTTTCAGGTTGAAGCAACGAATGCGACTTTTAGATGATGTTTTAGAAGGAGTAGGTTTTGTGGATATGAGTGACCGGTTTTAGGAGTATGATTGGTTTTGAGGTTAAGGTGAGGTAAATAGGAAATGAAAGCAAGGGAAAGAACACGAGACAAGAAATTTGTTTATGGATGTTCGGAGCAAACCCTCCTACGTCACCCCTTCTTCTCAGGTTATGAGAAGGATCTCCACTAACTCTTTAGAGTTACAAATACACTTCCGGTCGAGCCCAACTTCGCTACTCGCCGGTTACACCAAACTCACACTTTGATGTAATACAACGACTCAACACAAACACACACGGAAAGCTTCCGGTTTTAAGCACACCGGTTTTAGAATACAGGACTTTATCTCTCTAGAATTGAATGCTTTATGATTTTCAGAATTTATGATGCTCACAACTACAACTACCGAACTGCATTGAATGAAGACGATCCGTCTTCCTTTTATAGCTGAAAGTAGCTAACGGCTACTTTCTTCTCTCTCTTCTGGATTGGTTAATCGTTATCACTCCTGTTTGCAGAGAGGTTGCTTGCACGCTTCAACTTCCTCAACACCTGGCATTCATGCAGGTGACTCTGAGCATATGATGACATAACCGGTTTTTCAGATTGTAACACGTGTTGAACATCCGCCTCCGGTTGTCAGCATCGGATCAACAAAGCATCATTGCTTTCCTCGCATGCTTCTGATCGGATCCGATCTTCTTTTATTCTTTCGAGACACGTTTCTTCCGTCATGGTACGTCACTCTTGAATTTTGAATTTTCTGACTTTTGATCTGCACTATCCGGTTTCAGTGTCTTGTGCATTATGATCCGGTTGGAGGGTAATCTTTTGTTCTTCGTTAGCCGGTCGCTTGAGAAAGTGATATCGGTTCCTCTAATCTTTAGCTTGATCACTTGAGGCTGGTTTCTTTGAAGTATATCAGCAACCGGTTTCTGATGCCCTAACCGGTTCATGCGGTTTTTAGAGGTGCCTGCACATGGAGATTAATCTTTGTTTAGTTTGTTTGGCCGGTTCCAAAAATTAATCTACTTAATTTTTCTATCAATTTCTCCCTTTTTGATTATTTAGAATAAATATTCAAAAATTGTAATGTATGGCCGGTTAAAAAATTGCTTAGCAGCCAGTTTAGAAAAATTAATTTTCTTAATTTTTCTATCAATTTCTCCCTTTTTGATTATTTAGAATAAATATTCAAAACATGTAATCTATGGCCGGTTCAAAAACATGAGTTTGATTGTTTTAAAAAAAATGTTTCAAAACATGAGTATGATTGTTTTTTTTTAAAAAAATGTTTCAAAACATGAGTATGATTGTTTTTGAAATAAATATGCTAGAACCTATTAGAAATAGCAGAGTAACCAAGTTTCTGAAACAGAATCAAGCATAATTGTTCAAAGTAAAGAAATAAAGAAGTTTAGGGCTTGGATGATCCCCCCTTGTGTTGCTCTTTTTCTTGCTCCTTCTCCAACCGTCTTCTTTCTTCTTCTTGCCTTGCTCTGTGTTCTTTAGCACGTCTTTCGGCATCGATCAGCACACCGGCCCATACACTTGAATGACCGGTGCTCTTGTTCTTGAGATCAAAGTTGGCACAAACTGGCCTTGGTGGTGGAGGCGGTGGAACATTTGGAGGTCTGAGGCTTGGAGTTGCTGTGGATTCTCCGGTTGGCCTCTTCTTCCGTTGATGGAGTTCCTCTGGATCTTCTTCTTCTTCCTCATCAAGCGGTTGTGCATTTATCACAACTGGTAAGGCTGTTTTCTGTTCTGCCCTCTTTATCACATTCTTAACTGCACTTCGCTTTTTCTTGTTCCTTGTACTCATGGAGTGGGACGGTTGAGCCAGAGAGAGATCCTGGGCGTTGGCCTGCTCTTCCTCATTGCATTGTTGGGCAAGCGCATAGTCTTTATCTTCAGTCTCCTTCTGTAACCGTTCCCTTTCGATCTCTTCCTCTTGTAGTTTCTTTGCGGTTTCAGCATCTTTTTCGATTTGAGTCAGAGTTGTAGTGTTTTGAACCTTGGACATTTCCCCGATTTGAATTGCCATTGCCTGCAGCATGTCCAAAAGTGGAGCGGTTGCGGCTTTGACGGACTCGGCAATCATGGCTTTTACTGTTGTTTGCATGGTCGTGTCCATCATGGTTTGTATAGAACTTGACAATTTATCTTCGGCCACTGCAATTCTTTCATCGGTTACGGCTTTGAACTTTTCAATGCAAGAGTCAACCGTTTCAGCCATTGCTTGCTTGATCTGATCTATTTCCAGAGCTTTGACCGGTTGAGAGGCTTCTTGTTCCAGGTTTTCAGAGGTTCCGGATGTATCACTACTCATAAAAAATGGCTTACTTTGATATACTTCAGCATTGTTGAATTGACGTTGGCAATTTTTCCACCACTGCATGTCAAGACGATCAAGATTTCGCATAAGCTGTTCTCGTACTCCGAGGAATCGTTCGGCCATCCTCATTTCGATCGGGTTTAGAGTCTTTCCTTGGGTTCCTTGAAACGCATTCTCAACTGCCTGTAACCGAGCATTTTCAAGGATTACCGGAGCTTTGTTGAACGCCGGTTGAATTAAATTGGTGTTAGCCAAAGTAAGAGCCCTTTCTTCCAGCTGGATAAGCTTTTCCCATTGTTTATTTCCACTAAAACCTGGAAGCATGTCGGATAACTTGGTTTCGCATCGGAGCTTC
Source organism: Impatiens glandulifera (assembly GCF_907164915.1). Taxonomy (NCBI): domain Eukaryota; kingdom Viridiplantae; phylum Streptophyta; class Magnoliopsida; order Ericales; family Balsaminaceae; genus Impatiens; species Impatiens glandulifera. Next base: position 27,473,660 of record NC_061863.1, read on the forward strand.
ACCCACAGGATGTATGGCGCTAGCGCATCACTTGCCCCTTTGTTCATGTCTTGAATACACTCCTCGAAAATTTCATTTTCTTGTTCGATGGTGTAAGGAACATCGTCCCCGGTTATGGCTTCATGTTGATGATCGATTTGCAGCGTGCCTGTTCCGGTTGCCGTTGTTTCTTCAATGAGAATTCCTTTGCCTTTATCTACCTGAGTGGGACCTTCTGGAGCTGTCTTGCCTCCTGCGGAACCGGAAGGTTCCTGTTCTTCAATATTTCCCTCCTGAGCCGGAGGTGCAGTTTCTGTTGTGTTGGCCGTCTCACCGACCGGTTGTGCTTCGTTCTGATCATGTACTTCAACCTGATCATCTGGCTTTCGACGACTTGAAACATCGTCCTCTTTGGTTTCTCTTGTGATCTCCTGGACCACGTTCTGAATTGCTTCTGAGGTATTCAAGCCCACATCGGCAAATACCTCTTCAATTTTCTTACTGGGTGACTTGGAGGTTGCAGAGTGAACATTCGCCTCTGCCTCCTCCTTTGAATTTGACTTGTTCTCCTTGCTCCCCGAAGATTCGGTTTGCTTTGGAGAGTTGGATGGGATGGGAGTTGGAATAACGGTGTTGATGGGGATGGGCTGAAAGACATCTGCGGTTCTTTCCGGTGGATTGTCCGAGGAAAGCGTTTTCTCGGAGTCCGCCGGTTTCTTTGAACTCTTCTTCGCAGCTACCTTCTTCCTCCTCTTCGGTTCTGGTGGTACTTCTGCCTCAACCGCTTTTCTTGACGGTTTCTTCTGTCTTGTTTCTTCCTCAACTAGAACCGATGAGCTTGCTCCCTTGGATGATTTAGTCTTTGAGGATTTTGGTTTGATCGTTTTCTCCGGTTTTTCTATCATTGACTCAGAATCAAGAATGTTGGAGATCGGAAGCGGTAGGCCTTCACCTAGTTCCACATTAAGGAACTCAAGAATTTTGACAATTTGCATAGCATAGGCCTGCACCCGGCCATCTTTCTTTATCACCATTTGACAAAACTCTTCGTATATAACGTATCCCCAGTCCACCTTGTCTCCGCGGACGATGGCTAACAACATTCTGAGCTTAAACTTTGTGAGGTTATCAAAGTTACCTCCCTTTCCTTGGAGTGATTTGGCGATGATGGTCACTAACCATCTGTATTCCGGTTTTAGCTTGATCTTCCGGCTGTTGTGGATCACCAAATCCTGACCTGAGAAAGATACAACCAACCGGGCAGCATTTGATTCTGCTTCGGTTAAGTCGAACTTTAGGTCTGAACCTGTGTTGGGCAGACCAAGGGCTTCCGCAAAGATTTCTTCAGTGATGAGGACGGCCTTCCCGTTGACAGTAGCCGAGATCTTTCTCTTCAACAGCGTCGCCGTCGCTAAGAACTCCGTCACCGCCGCCGGATGAATGGTGAACGGACCAGAAAGGAACTTCTCCAACCCAGATTCTCGTAGAAGTTGAAGAACAGCTTTGTTCTTGTCGTCAGCATGCTTGTCAATATCTTCGAAATCTACCTGCAACATCCATTGAACAGGAGCTTTGTCTAGATCCATGATGGTTTTGAGAGAGGAAAATGAAGAGAGATGATGATCGGAGAGAGGAAAGCTTTGAAGTTCTGGAAATTTTAGAGAGAGAAAGCACATGTGTTGAATGGGCTGATTTGAGTTTATATAGATGGCGGTTCCAAGCGGTTTTGAAGATGAACCGTCAATTTGATGTTTTGGCGCCAATTTTCCCTCCAAAAAGTTACTGCCGTAACTTTCGGCGGTAAAAGCGGAAATTCGATGGGCGGTAAATTTGAGAGGTAAAACCATGGGCGGTTAAGATTTTTCAAATTTTCATCTTTGCTCGAAGATCCGGTTTCTCTTGACATCTTGTTAACCGGAAATTGTTAGGTTAACTTTAAGTAAAGTTTGAAAACCGGAAAGGAATAATGTGAATGAAAAACCGGGGACTTTTTAAGAGTTGAAATATTTCATTAATACGAGAAAAGAAATGATTAACATATGAGCGGTTCTGGTCGTACAACAAAATGACCAGAAACCGGAAAGAAAACGAAAAGAAAGAGATTTATTCAGTAAACCATCCTCCTTCCAACCTCCTTTCATACCACTTCTCCATGGTGTTTTGGGGAGACCGTTCCTGAATTCTTAACACACATTTATAGATCATATCTATAGTGATGGTGTTGAAGGATCCAACCGGAACACCTTTTCCAAGGTTGCGACGCTTGGACATGAGAAACCGGGTGATCTGAGGAGCGTAGCTGATCCTTACTCTTTTACCGGTCATAAGCTGCTTCAACTTATTGAAAAGATAGGACGCCCAGTTGATGGCGGTTTCGCGGATGATGGCTATCATAATATCGAATGCCTCCCGGCTGTAGTTCTGATTGGGCATTCGGCCTATGATAGACCTTTGGACCAAATCGTGAAAGACTTGGTAGTGAGGAGCGAGATCTTCTTTCTTCCCAAAGTCCTTAACATGAGTGTATGAAGAAGAGAAGATCTTGAAAAAGGTTTCCTTAGCCGGTAAATATGGCGTCGGAAAATCAGAGAAACCTTCCGTTGGAAGGTGAAAGAAGGTGGCAAATTTCTCCTCAGAAAACTGGAGGAACTGACCGTCGATGATGGTGCGAATGCTACCATCATCCAAAACATGATCGTTGTTGTAGAATTCGCACACCTCCTCCACGAGGATGAGGTCCGAACCCTTGAGAAAGCCTTTCAGGCCAGACTCTATGACATGCTGATAAATGCATTCATAGTAAGAACTGTGTTTGATGTCTTCAAAATCAATGATCAGGGTGTTTCTTATCTCGACAGACATGATGATGAAGAGTGAAGAAGGTTTAAGAGAGTTCTTGAGCTTTTGAGTTTTTAGAGAGAAGAATGCTTGAAGGCGTGTTTTGAAAAATGGAAGTTGAACCCCCTTTTATAGCCTGGAGTGAATGAGAGCATTTAATGCGAGGATTTGAAAATCTAGCCGTTTATACTTAGTCATTAATGTTTTTGTGATTTTCCAAGAGAATAAAGGCAAGTCTTGTCAAATCAAGTCAGGCATGCTCTTTGATAATGAGGATTTGTGTTCCCAAGAGTGAAATGATTTATTTTTGATATGACGCATTGAATATTGTAGATTTTGACTTGGAAAGGAAAGAAATCCGATTCATTAATTGAAGTACGAAACCGGTATTACAGCAAAAGTACCGGTTTTGTAAAAGAAAAGATAGAAGAAAAGAGGAAAGACAGGTTTAGACATTTGATGACTCAGCCGCTTGAGCGTTTGAAGCCTCAGCCGCTTGAATTTTTCTGGCTTTAACCGCTTCCCACCGGTCGATCATCTTTTGTACTCGTTCTTTGGTGAGCACGTGCCTTGGGTGAAGAGTGACAAAGGGTCCGTAGTGGATGTCCAGACTTGCACAGAAACCGCTCAGTTGAGGAGCGTAGCCGGTTTTGTTGGAGAGAATCATCTTCTTCAGATTGCTGAAGATGATCCAGGACCAGTTGACCGGTGTCCCAACCGTTACGGCGATCATCATCTCGAATACCCTTTGCGTGTAATAGTAACTTTTCTCTCTGCACAAGATAGATTTTCCCAGAATCTCGCAGAGAATCTGGTACTTGTGAGAAAGTTGACTCTTAGCACCCCAGGGTTTAACCGGGATGTCAGATCCAGAGAACCGGCGACACATTTCTTCCATTGTCACCGGGGAATAGGTTAGGTCGGTTACCCCTTCATTGGGTAAACCGCAGTATACAGCGAAATCCGTCTCGCTGAATAGGAATTTTTGACCGTAGACCTGTGCAACGAGTATATCTCGATGCACCTCTTTCACGGTTTCAAACAGTTCTTCGACTACAAGGTAGTCGATGATGAACCTGTTCTCAAGAAAACTTCTTAGCCCACTCCTTTCTATGGCTAAGAACATTTCCTTTACTTCATGATCCTCATATTGGTAGATTGATTCAAAATCTGCCAATAGGATCTTCTTGGCTAGAGAGTTGGTATTCATGTTTTTGAGAGAGAGGGGATTTTATCTCAAGAATGATACTTGTGAATAGTGAACTTGTGATGTTTTGAAAGGATTAAGGATGGTTTATATAGCCCGGGGATTCGGCTTGGTCTTTAATGAGGTTAAGCATGCCTGATGATGTCATCAGCTATTTAATAGACTTAACTTGTTGAAGTAACTAATGGTTATTTCCAAGGTAAATCTAATAATTACTAAGATAGCAATGATGACAAATATCTATTGACAAGATGTAAGTCTCCCTTTCTTGATGATGGACACATGTCGTCATCTCGATTGTGGTAGACTTGTTTTAATTAATTACAGGCTTCATTTTTCAAAATATGCACGAAAACTCGGTCAGTCATCTCAGGTTAGCCGGAAAAGTTCATTTCATCAGACCAGAGTGCATATGTACTAAGCGGTTTTCCATGACCGGTTTTAATAGGATATTTCCGTTTATGAAGAAAGGTTGATTAATATCAACAATTGTTCAAATTTGGACTTGTTTTATCCACTTCAACCTGGTTATTTCAACCGTATTAGTAAACATACATTTGATTTGAATTTTGGAAGTAGTCGGGCATAACCGGAGACTTCCTCCCGGTTAGCATATTTGATTTATTTATGGCCTATTTGAATATGGTTTGAGAAGCTTTAGCTTCTCCCTGAGCACATATCCCGGTTTTATATACACGCATGCATCATGATTATATCAATTGATTTAGATTAGTAAGACCCAAGATATTTCGAAAATGTGAAAACTTAGCTTCCTGCAACGGTTTCGTGAAGATGTCCGCTACTTGTTGCTCGGTCAACACATATTCCAGTCGGATGTGTTTCTCCTGAACATGCTCTCGGATGAAATGATGTCGGATGTCGATATGCTTTGTTCTTGAGTGCAACACCGGATTGTATGTGATTGCTATGGCGCTGGTGTTGTCACAGAAGATTGGAGACTCCTTTGCTTCTATTCCGAAGTCCCTGAGTTGTTGTTGGATCCAGAGGAGTTGTGCACAGCAGCTTCCAGCCGCTAAGTACTCCGCCTCTGCGGTTGACGTTGCAACGGACATTTGTTTCTTGCTGCTCCAAGTAACTAACCGGTCACCCAGAAACTGACAGGTTCCACTTGTACTCTTTCTGTCGATTTTGCACCCCGCGTAATCGGCATCTGAGTAGCTTATTAGATTGAAGCTCGAGTCTTTTGGGTACCAAAGCCCCACTTCTTGAGTTCCCTTCAAATATTTTAGTATTCTTTTAGCCGACGTATAATGAGATTGCTTTGGATTTGCTTGGAACCTTCCGCATACTCCAACCGCAAACAGAATATCAGGTCGGCTTGCCGTGAGATACAACAGCGATCCGATCATTCCTCGATATGCTGTAATGTCAACGGCTTGACCATCATCATCTTTGTCCAGCTTCACGGAAGGACTCATTGGCGTAGCCGCTTCGGCACTTGTATCCATCCCAAATCTCTTCAGCAGTTCGGCTGTATACTTCGGTTGGCTTATAAAGATTCCGGCTTCCATCTGCTTAACCTGAAGTCCTAGAAAGAAGCTCATTTCTCCCATCATACTCATTTGAAATCTATCAGTCATCATTTTCGAAAATTTGTCACATAACTTTGAGTCGGTTGATCCGAATATAATGTCATCAACATAAATCTGGACAAGTAAAATTTGCTCCTTTCTTTCAAATTTAAAGAGGGTTTTGTCTACCGAACCTATTGTAAATTTGTGATCAAATAAAAATTGAGTCAAAGTATCATACCAAGCTCTTGGAGCTTGTTTCAAACCGTAAAGGGCTTTATTCAGCCGGTAAACGTGATTCTCATGTTCTGGATTTTTAAAACCTGGAGGTTGGTTAACATACACCTCTTCATTTACTTTACCGTTTAGAAAAGCGCTTTTAACATCCATTTGATAAACTTTGAACTTTTTGAAAGCTGCATATGCTAAAAATATTCTAATGGCCTCAAGTCTAGCTACAGGTGCGAATGATTCTTCGAAATCAATGCCTTCTTCCTGCTTATAGCCTTGAGCCACTAACCGGGCTTTGTTCCTCGTAACTAAACCGTCTTCATTGAGTTTATTTCTGAATACCCATCGTGTGCCTATAACCGGTTTGTTTTTCGGTCTAGGAACTAGGTACCAGACTTTATTTCTCTCAAACTCGTTTAATTCCTCTTGCATTGCCAAGATCCAATCTGGATCTGACAGTGCTTCATCCACCTTTTTCGGCTCAATTTGTGATATGAAAGCAGAGTTTCCATAGTGATCCAAATTTTGTTGCCTAGTTCGGACGGGTGAGGATATGTTACCTATTACTAGTTCGAGAGGATGATTTTTGTTCCTTCTGAGGTTAATCCGAGACGTGTCTACCAAGCTTTCGGTTGGCTGATCAAGGTTAGACTGATCGGTAGGTTGAACACAGTCAGACCGACCGATTTCTTCAGTAGAAACTGAAGCGTCAACTTTCTGCGGTAAGGCAGCTTGATCAGGCTGAATTTCAACATCAACCGCTTGGTCCTTGACAAAGCGTCTAAAAACCGGAACCTCGTCTTCATCATCAGAATAGATATTGAAATTTTCCATTCTGTTGTGAAGGTCGAAGGGTAATGCAGTGTTTCGCTCAACCGATTCATCGAAAACAACGTGTACGGTTTCTTCAACTGTTAAAGTCCTAGTATTGTATACTCTGTAGGCTTTACTCACAGCTGAATATCCCAACATTATTCCCTCATCGGATTTAGCATCAAATGCGGTCAAGTATTTCTTGCCGTTATTGTGAACAAAGCATTTACTACCAAAAATTTGAAAATACCGTACATTTGGAACTTGATCAAAGTAAATTTCAAAAGGAGTTTTAGAAAACCGTTTAGTTACTAAAGATCGATTTTGTGTATAGCAAGCGGTGTTGATAGCTTCAGCCCAAAACTTTTGAGCAATACTCGAATCAGCTATCATTGACCTTGCGGCTTCCTTGAGAGTTCGGTTTCTTCTCTCAGCCAGGCCATTTTGTTGAGGAGTTCTGGCACTAGACAACTCGTGCCTAATACCGGAATCATCAAGAAAAGTAGTTAAGTTACTGTTTATAAACTCAGTTCCTCTATCACTTCTGATTTTGTTTACTTTAATAGATTTTTCATTTTGTATTCTCAAAATCAGTTTAATCAAGTTTGGAGTTGCTTGATTTTTAGAAGCTAGGAAAGTAACCCAAGTAAATTTAGAATAATCATCAACAACCACCATAGTATAGTGCATGCCTCCTAAGCTAGTTACTTTAACCGGACCAAACAAGTCCATATGCAACAGTTCTAAACATCTTTCAGATTGATAATTTCCTTTACTTTTAAAAGATGATTTCACTTGTTTTCCCATTTGACATGCAGCACATACTTTATCTTTTGAAAACTTAACGTTTGAAAGCCGTGAACCAGTTCCTTGGAACAAATAAAGTTGATCGTTTTGAAATTCAAGTGATTTAGCCGTTTATGCCAAAGCCAATTTGGATCATTTCCGGCTATCATACACACAGGTTTTTCGAAATCAGTTTTCCAGTTTACTTTGTAAATGTTTCCTATCCGGTTACCGGTTAACAAAGTGTCATCATTTTGATTTTTGACTAAGCATGAGTTTTTATGAAATTCAACTTTGTAGCCCACATCACACATTTGGCTTATGCTTAGTAAATTAAAGCTTAATTTTTCTACTAATAGCACATTGTTTATGGATAATTCACCATGGACAATCTTACCCTTGCCCACGGTTTTACCTTTTGAGTTATCCCCGAATGTGATGAATGCTCCGGTTTCGTACTTGATGTCGGTCAGTAGTTCCTTGTTTCCGGTCATGTGCCTTGAGCATCCACTGTCCAAGTACCATTCAGAATTCTTTAACCGGTTGCTCCTCCTAGCCTGCAACAAACAATTATTTACACCTTTTTGGTACCCACATTTAGTTGGGTCCATGGTTGATTAGTCCCTTTGGGATCCAGACTTGAATTAGTCGGATCACTTTCCCGGTTATTGTTTTGATAATTTTTGGCTTAACTTCTTGGCCGTTGCTCAAGAATGCCTTATGTGGTGATGGGCTTCTTTGATGTCGGTTTTTATTATTTTTGTTTGGTTTCCGGTTGTCTTTCCTTTTCTCAGGATGAAGCCATTTTTCAGTTTCGTTAGGACCTACATATTTAAGCGTTTCTTCCGGTTTTAGGTCATTTTCTGTTTGTGAACTTTTGACAAATTTTATAAACGGAAGATTATTTTTCGTTAGTTTCATCCCGTGAGATTGTTTTGTTTCATTTTGTTTACTTGGATCATAACCGATACCATATCTACACTTAGGATGTCGTTTATAGTTACACATTTGTTTCACTGCTTGACGTGATCTCTCCCACGCAGCCGTGACGTACATTGCTCGTTCATCGGTTTCGGTTACCGGTTGAACTGTCTCCTCATTATCTGAGAATAGTTCATCCGATTCATACGTTTCGATTTTATATGTTTTATTGTTTTCATCATTTATTTGTTCGGTTTTAGGTTCTACAGGTGTTGGCATATACGCAGATATATTTCTGAACTCAGCAACCATTTGGTTGAGTGCAGATACTAGATCTTCTTTAGTAAACTCATCAGAAGAGAAATCAAATACCTCTTCGTCGTTTGCCATGAAACAGGTTACTTTCTCTTCACCATCTTCATTATCGGAGTATGCCCACTCGCTTCCACCGTCGGATGCAATGAGAGCTTTTTGGATCTCCTTTCCTTCATCAGCATGTTGATCATCATTTCTTCGGTAGTCGTTTCGTTGGTTATTGTTGTTTCCCCGATAATTGTTTCCTTGATTATTGTTTCCTTGATACCGGTTGCCTTGATAGTTATTCCCTTGATAATTATTTCCTTGATAGTTTCCTTCCGGTTTTCTATCGTCTCTTCTTGGTTTTCTACATTCTGACCTGAAATGTCCAAAACCATCACAGTTATAACATCTTTTGTTTGATTTATCTACATAGTTATAATTAAAATCATTATTAGATGGTGGCTGGCTCTTCTTCATGAATTTCCCGAATTTCTGGGCTAGCATTGCAATCACATCGTCGGTTATTTGATTAGTGTTTTTGACTGGAGCTGGTGCGGTTGATACTGGAGCCGCCGGTTCCACCGATGTGACCAAAGCTCTTGTTGCGGTTGATGTAGATGCTTCATCTTCGATCCGAGACTTGATCTCGAATTCGTAGGCTTTCAAATCCTCAAACACATCATGCAACTTCATCTGCCCAAGGGTGCTTGATTCCCTCATCACCATGGTCTTGATATCCCACGTGCTTGGCAAGGATCTTAAAGCTTTGATGATCACTTCTCGGTTGTCATACTTCTTTCCGAGTGTCTGAAGCTCGCTTACTACGCTGGTGAACCGGTTGCTAAATTCCTTCATATTTTCTCCCGGTTTCATCCTTATGTTTTCATACTTCTGCGTAGCCACCAAGATTTTATTCTCCTTGGTTCTTTCGTTTCCCTCGTGGATCTGGATGATCGTTTCCCAGGCTTCCTTTGCATTTTCGCACTCTGATATTTTGTTCAACGTGTTGTTATCTATAGCTTTATAGATATGCCTCATGCAATGGTTGTCCAGGTTGCTTCTTCTCCGATCTTCACTTGTCCATTGGCTTTCCTCCTTGTTGATCTTGATCGGTCCCTCTTTCAGGACTCGGCTCATCTCATCATCTAACGTAATCAGATGTAGATACATCTGTTTCTTCCAACTACTAAACGCTTCGCTGTTTAGCATTGGCGGCTTGTCTCTGTGGGTCATGCTTCCCACCATCTTTGGTTGCTTGAGTGCTAAGAACCTCGCTCTGATACCACTTGTTAGGATCGGGGACGCCCTTGGAGGACCGGGTTGTTTTTCCGGTTTCGGTAAGGGTGGCCGCTTACACAACACACAACTCTTTGGTGATAGTCCGGTTAGAGACTAAAACCTTTCTCAGCACTGCACAACCTGTCACAGACTCTTGAACCAGGTTCAAGGGCGGAAATGTCTGTTTCAGGTTGAAGCAACGAATGCGACTTTTAGATGATGTTTTAGAAGGAGTAGGTTTTGTGGATATGAGTGACCGGTTTTAGGAGTATGATTGGTTTTGAGGTTAAGGTGAGGTAAACAGGAAATGAAAGCAAGGGAATGAACACGAGACAAGAAATTTGTTTATGGATGTTCGGAGCAAACCCTCCTACGTCACCCCTTCTTCTCAGGTTATGAGAAGGATCTCCACTAACTCTTTAGAGTTACAAATACACTTCCGGTCGAGCCCAACTTCGCTACTCGCCGGTTACACCAAACTCACACTTTGATGTAATACAACGACTCAACACAAACACACACGGAAAGCTTCCGGTTTTAAGCACACCGGTTTTAGAATACAGGACTTTATCTCTCTAGAATTGAATGCTTTATGATTTTCAGAATTTATGATGCTCACAACTACAACTACCGAACTGCATTGAATGAAGACGACCCGTCTTCCTTTTATAGCTGAAAGTAGCTAACGACTACTTTCTTCTCTCTCTTCTGGATTGGTTAATCGTTATCACGCCTGTTTGCAGAGAGGTTGCTTGCACGCTTCAACTTCCTCAACACCTGGCATTCATGCATGTGACTCTGAGCATATGATGACATAGCCGGTTTTTCAGATTGTAACACGTGTTGAACATCCGCCTCCGGTTGTCAGCATCGGATCAACAAAGCATCATTGCTTTCCTCGCATGCTTCTGATCGGATCCGATCTTCTTTTATTCTTTCGAGACACGTTTCTTCCGTCATGGTACGTCACTCTTGAATTTTGAATTTTCTGACTTTTGATCTGCACTATCCGGTTTCAGTGTCTTGTGCATTATGATCCGGTTGGAGGGTAATCTTTTGTTCTTCGTTAGCCGGTCGCTTGAGAAAGTGATATTGGTTCCTCTGATCTTTAGCTTGATCACTTGAGGCTGGTTTCTTTGAAGTATATCAGCAACCGGTTTCTGATGCCCTAACCGGTTCATGCGGTTTTTAGAGGTGCCTGCACATGGAGATTAATCTTTGTTTAGTTTGTCTGGCCGGTTCCAAAAATTAATCTACTTAATTTTTCTATCAGGTTGTATATCCCTTTTAGGTCTACTAACAAAATCCTAATTTCGTAACCTTGTTTTCTGGAAGTTCTGCCAAACATCAGTTTCGATGTGTCTAATGTTATACTCACAATTCCCTCATCTGGGAACTCGAGTTCGTCTTCGGACTCAACAATAACAGGTATGTCAACAAGGAAGTCTTCGACTCATTAGTATAACAAATTTTAATAATATGTGGATTTTTTTTAATCAAATAACGATTTGATTTGAAATCCGGTTTAAATTAATTAAACATAATTAATTTAAGAAAAAAAATTATTTATTTGAAGATAGAGTCGCCAATTATTTTTAGAAAAATAAATAAAGAGGTATACGTGTACAAATGTATGTTATACTTCATTTTTGGTTCGAAGATTGGTGATATTCAGGAAAAGACTTCGCGCTTCATCTTCCGTACTTGTCCGAAGACAATCTCTACTCAAATTATTCTTTTGGGCCTAGTAATGCTTCTAGGTTTTAGCGTTATTTAGAATATTGTAACATCAATATTTCAAATGATGGTCCATGTTACGGATGATAACTATGGTGGAAATACCTGAAGAATATTAGTTATTTTTTATCGACATTAGGGTATAAAAATAAACACCAAACAAGCCTTTGTTGAAATTTTATGGAAATATCCCCAATATATTAAAAATGCATTTTCTAATTTTCTTGGATTTTTTAAAAATGATTTGAAGTCCCAAAATTACAAAAATAAGTTAGGATTTTGAAAGTGGAACCAAACAGGCCTTATCACCAGAGTCCTAAGGTTCAGGTCCGATTTTATCGGTCGGGGTCTACATACCCTCGGTCTGGGCTCGGGAGCTCTCGGTCTAAGTACCGGAGGCTCTTGATCGAGGTGCTAAGGATGCTCGGTCTTTAGCTAATCTTACCGGTCTAGGTGTAAAAATCTGTTGGGTCAAATTATTTTGACTAAGTGTTGAAATAATTTAACCATTGAGATTTTGATGATGAAATGACTTATGATGTTTGATGCAGGTGTATCAAAATCATATGTTATTAGACTTGTTTCTAATGAAGATCATTAGACCGATTTTGGCATTAGATGCATAGAATTAGACGTACATTCTAACTCATCGGAGTTAGACGTGTAGTCTAATGAATGTAAAGAATTAGACGTAAGTCTAATGAATACACGGAATTAGACGTAAGTCTAATAAATGTATAGAACTAGACGTACAGTCTAACTCAACGGAGTTAGACGTGTAGTCTAATGAATGCATCGAATTAGACGGATATTCTAATACATTCGAAATTAGACGTACGGTCTAACTCATCGGAGTTAGACGTGTAGTCTAATATACTTGCAATTAAACGGATAGTCTAATATGTGCGGAATCAGACGTGTCGTCTAATGGTTAGTGAATGATTAGACGTGTAGTTAAAGCATAGTGAAAGTTAGACGTGAGTCTAACTCCTTCCGACAAGTCTGAGGTAGAACCGGAATTAGACGTGTAGCCTAACTCAATGTAGTTAGACGTACAGTCTAATGGTTATTGGATAATTAGACGTGTAGTCTAATTAAGTGAAAGTTAGACGTGAGTCTAACTCCTTCAGACAAGTCTGAGGTAGAACCGGAATTAGACGTCTAGTCTAACTCAGTGGAGTTAGACGTACAGTCTAATGGTTATTGGATAATTAGACGTGTAGTCTAATTAAGTGAAAGTTAGACGTGAGTCTAACTCCTTCAGACAAGTCTGAGGTAGAACCGGAATTAGACGTGTAGTCTAACTCAGTGGAGTTAGACGTACAGTCTAATGGTTATTGTAATTAGACGTGAGTCTAATTCTATTAGACTAGGCGGTCTAATAAACTCTGTTACTAGAAGAAGATGTTTGATTTCATTAGACTGATTTTCACAATCCGTCTAACTGAAATATGTCTAATGCTCAGTTTAAGCAGTATGCTTGAAGCTAGCATTCACCACCCACGTGCTATAGTTGTACTCTACTCCTGCTCCACTTTCTAGTGAAGATTAGTACAACAAATATATGCAACCAACGAACGAATGTCACGTAAGAGAATTTTCCTCACATGACTTGTTTTGCAGGTACATCCTTGATGGAATATTCGACGCACTACTAGTGGTGTACGGTCACGATCCTTGTGCTCAGAACTTGTTGTGTACAATGGAGGTTTTCCAATGGAAGAGTGTCACGTATCATTCTAAGAGATTCGACCGTTAGCTCGTGCTCAGTATTTAACAAATCTAAAAGACAACGGACGAAGCACTGGATTTTACAATCTTCCTTAACGAAGAGAGAACTACTAACGAATTTGTCAATCTTGAGAGAATTCAAGCCTTTGAATATTCATACTGTGAAGCTGCTTTCTGATTGTACTATATGTGAATCAAGAGTGAGATAGAATCAAAATACCTTTAGCTGAGTGATATTCTTCATTTTGTAATTGAACAGAAAGTGTTCTGTTCAATAGTGAGCTAAGAGTGTGTAAACTGTATTCGATTCGAATCATATTATAGTGAATCCTTCCGGTGGTTGGAAAAAGGGGTGACATAGGAGAGTTTCTCTAAACAAACTGCTGTGTTCTTTCATTTCTATCATCTTTTCATATTTCATCTTGAGTTTCAAACCCAAGTAAACAATTCCGCCTTGAATCTGTTTCAAGTGTTTACAAGTGTTTGCGTAGAATAGAAAGCGAATTAAATCCCTAACAGGATTTCTTTCAAACCGTTTTTCATAAGCCTTCATCCTTAGCCAGACCCCCATCTCTATCGATAAAGCCAATCCTATCAATTGGTATCAGAGCCTTGTTCATATTCTCAAGCATCAAGAACCTGAAGCGTGTCTATCATCAATGAAATTCCTCTTCTGTCAAAGGACAACTACGAATATTGGATGATAAGAATGCAAGCTCACTTGGCTGCTCTTGACTATGATATGTTGAGTGTCATTACTGAATGCCCCATAAAGATTTCGAAGCCAAGAAGTGAATAGACTACTGAATATAACCTGGATAATGTTGTTAAGAATATTCTGTACCAGTCGATCAACATGAACATGTTCTGTGAGATCAAGTCTGTTCCACTGCTAAAGAGATATGGGATAAGCTTAATCAGATCTATGGTACAAGCACTCAAACAAAGAAGAACCAAAAAGCGTTCATGTGCAAGAGGAGTCTCCTGCTGAAAAATGGAATGAAGTTATCACATGTCTGATGGTAGATGATAAATCCTAGGTAAATGATATCTCTGCATCAGAATTTACAAACGAGGAGTTAAATTATGCACTCAATGAAATGGCTATTGAGTACAAGAAGTTAACTGACTCTTTTTATGAAATGAAAGTCAAATATGAATCAACTGCTCTTTCCTCCAACAAAGAATCTGAATCAAACGTTTTTGATGAAAATTTAACAGAGATCTCTTCTGAGAATGAGATGCTCAAAGAACAAATTCAAATTCTTTCATCTGAAAACAAGAGATTAAACTATGTAGTTAATGCATGGACAAGATCCGGAGATGCGGTCAAATATCAGATCAGTATGTTGAAACCTGCTGGATTTAGATCCGGATTGGGATATGACAACAATGACCCTAATTTGTCCTGCAAAAAGTCAAAACCTCCAACTGACAAGTTTAAGCCTATAAAATTTGTCAAAGGGAGTATGACTAACATTGAATCTGATCCTATTCATGAAGAAGTTGCTTTCAAAAATGAAATAGTTTATGTTCCGCCTACTATTAGCTGGCTTAAGAATAAGCTAGAAGCGGCTAACAAGTCTGGCAATCAAAAACCTGACTCTAAGTCAAGGAGTTTTAAAAGAAAGTCTTCTTCAAAAGCCAAAGGATCAATGGCTAGCAGAAAGTCGTCTGCTAAGTCAAAAACATATGCATTAATTACAGCACAAAATGGGAAATCCATTAGAATAACTCAAATATGGATTCATAAGGGACTGATTGACCGAGGACCCAATTGAAAGTGGGTACCAAAAGATTGTAAATATTTATTTATGTAGGTACAAATAAACGAAGGACTGGAGGAATCTGTATGGTATCTTGATAGCGGATGTTCCAGGCATATGACAGGAAACAGATGGCTTCTCACTGATATATCAGATTGCTTTGGACCTAAGATCACATTTGGTGACAACAAGAAGGGTAAGACCATTGGTAAGGGTAAGATTATCCATGGTAACCTAACTATTAATGACGTGATGCTTGTTGACAATCTGTGCTATAATTTAATCAGCATTAGTCAATTATGTGATAATGGTTTGTCAGTAAACTTTCAAACTCATGCATGTTTAGTTAAATATCAAGATGGAAACATTTTATTGACTGGAAGTAGAGTAGGAAACTCATACAAAATGAATTGGCAAAAAGAGTCTTCTGATCCTATGTGCATGATTGCAAGAATGATCAGAAATAGTTATGGCATAAACGTTTGAACCATTTGAATTTTAAAACCATCAACAATATTTGTTCAAACAATTTAGTTATTGGTTTGCCCAAACTTCAGTTTTCAAAGGACAAGATATGCACTGCTTGCTAGTTAGGCAAACAGGGCAGATCATCGTTCAAAAGTAAAGGGAAATCACAATCCAGCCGTATCCTAGAACTTTTATATATGGATCTATTTGGTCCAATTCCTGTAAAGAGTATTGGAAGAATGAGATTTGCCTTAATTGTTATTGATGATTTCTCTCGATTTACATGGGTTGCATTTTTACCATCAAAAGTTAAACTGCTGAAAACTTGATTAGAATATTTAAAGGAATTCAGAATCAGAAATCTTTAAATATTACATGCATTAGAAGTGATCAGGGAACTAAGTTCACTAACAGATACCTATCATCTTATCTCGAGGAGACTGGAATTAGGCACGAGTTGTCTAGTTCCAGAACTCCACAACAAAACGACATTACTGAGAGAAGAGTTAGAACTCTGAAGGAATCAACGAGATCTATGCTTGCTGAATCAGATATACCTCAGAGGTTCTGTGCGGAAGCCATTAGTACTGCTTGTTATACACAAAACCGGTCAATAATTAACAAACGTTTTGATAAAACTCCCTATGAACTGTACTATGGGAGAATTCCCACAGTTTCTTATTTTAAGATATTTGGGTGTAAATGTTTTATCCATAACAATGGAAAGGTTTATTTGACCGCTTTTGATGTTAAAGAAGACGAGGGATTCATGTTGGGATACTCATCAATAAGCAAGGCTTACAGAGTTTACAACAAAAGAACACAGACTGTTGAAGAATCCCTCCATATAGTTTTTGATGAGCCTGTTGAGAGAAAATCCAATGAACTCATTGATCTTGCTGACAGACTAAAAGCGACTAGTCTTGAGTCTGTAAGTGAATAAGAAGAAACTTTGGATAAGCGGATGGCTATGTCTGATGCAGTGAATGATCCAGTTGAAGTTCAACCAGACGTACAAACTCCTGTTCAACAAGAAGTTGAGAGTTTGGATGTCGCGGTGTCACCAGTTCAGATGATCAATCCCTTTGGATTCAACTTTAGATGGAATAAAAATCATCCACCAGAACTGATAATCGGAAATCCTTTTTCTCCTCGAAGGACAGGACGTCAACTGATGGATGAAATTGCCAACTCTGTATTTATTTCTCAAATTGAACCCAAGAAAATTGGTGAAGCTATTGTTGATCCAGATTGGATCAATGCTATGCAAGAGGAGTTAAACCAATTTGCGAGAAATAAAGTGTGGTATCTTACTCCTAGACCAACTGACAAGTCAGTCATATGAACAAGATGGGTCTTTAGAAACAAGCTTAGTGAAGATGGTTTAGTCATTAGAAACAAAGCTCGTTTAGTTTCTCAAGGATACAGACAAGAGGAATGTATTGATTTTGATGAGTCTTTTGCACCAGTTGCAAGACTAGAGGCGATCAGAATCTTCCTAGCATATGCATCATTTAAGAACTTTAAAGTCTTTCAAATGGATGTGAAAAGTGTATTTTTAAATGGGAAATTAAGTGAAGAAAGTATATGTAGAGTAACCCCCTGGTTTTGTAGATCATGTGTTGCCAAATCATGTTTATAGGCTTGACAAAGCATTGTATGGTCTGAAACAAGATCCTAGAGCTTGGTACGACACATTAACAAATTTCTTGTTTGATCATGACTTTGTTGTTGGAACTGTGGATAAAACCCTGTTTAGATTTACTAAAGATTCTCACATTCTACTTGTTCAAATATATGTTGATGATATTATTTTTGGTTCAACTAACCCCAAATTGTGTGAGAAGTTTGCTAAGCTGATGCAAGGCAGGTTTGAAAAGAGCATGATGGGAAAATTGACATTCTTCCTTGGGCTTCAAGTCCGTCAGCTAGAAAACGGAACTCTTATCAACCAGGACAAATATACCAAAGAATTGCTAAAGAAATTCGGTCTAGAGAACTATTCTGCAGCAGCTACTCCAATGAGCTCTTCAAGTAAATTGGATAAAGATGAAGGTGGACAAAGTGTCGATGTAACAACATATAGAGGACTCATCGATTCCATTCTGTATGTAACTGCTAGTAGACCAGACATTCAATTTGTTGTTGGTGTTTGTGGCAGATTTCAGGCTTATCCTAAACTCTCTCATTTTACTGCTGCTAAACGTATTCTTAAATACTTAAAGGGAACTCAAAATGTGGGACTGTGGTATCCGAAGGATTCCAGTTTCAATTTAATTAGTTTCTCGGATGCAGATTATGTAGGGTGCAAAATCGATAGAAAAAGCACAAGTGGAACTTGCCAGTTCCTTGGAGATCGTCTAATCACATGGTTCAGCAAGAAGCAGACGTCGGTCGCCACGTCTACAGCTGAAGCAGAGTATCTTTCAGCTGGAAGTTGTTGCTCTATAGTTTTATGGATTCAACAACAGCTCAGAGACTATGGGATTGAGGCTGATGAATCTCCAATTTTCTGCGACAACACAAGTGCTATCGCAATCACCTACAATCCAGTTCTGCATTCTCGGACAAAGCATATTGAAATCAGGCATCACTTCATCCGAGAACACGTCAATCAGAAGCAGATTCTTCTTGAACATGTTCCTACAGATCATCAAACTGCAAATATCTTCACGAAACCCCTACCGGAAGCTAAGTTTTCTCACTTTAGAAACATGTTAGATCTTGTTGATCTTGATTGATGTGATTACGTGCATAAATTAAGGGGGAAGGTATTGTTCAAAACGCAACTGAACAGATATGAAAGACAAATGTCTTAATTTGCCCTACGGATTCAGAGTTTGAGAAACACAGCTACTTAGACGGTCTACCTTTGCAGTTTCATCTTCATATGGAATTTTTGTCTTGGTTATTCTAACCTGCATGGTTAGACGGATACGTCTAATAGACGTTATACGTTTTTACGTCATGAGAAAGAGGATGCTCACGTCTAACCAGACACGCGTGTCTCACGTGATGTTATTGCATAACTAGACGGATACGTCTAATAGACTGATTCTCAAAAAGAAGTTGAAAATGTAAAAAGGAAAATAAACGTCTAACTACTGGTGTAATTAGACTCTTCATCTTCTAGCTATTTGGACAGATGTCCTTTGTCTACTTCTGCTCAAGTTCATTTTCCCGCCAAAGATCAAATCAGTCATTCCTCAAAAGAATTGAAGACACGTGTCTCTCAATATGCAAGGAATAACTAATATTTCTAACAACTTTTTCTTGTACACTTAGTATTAAACGTTCGGTTTCATGCTAACATTAAATGATGCGTTTATTAGGAACAGACCTTTGAAGTTCTTGACGGTAGGAGTAATCATTAGTTATTTTTTACATGATTAAACCTTGATATTTATAGGGTTATTCACCCTAAATGATAGAAGATCCTCGAAATCAATCTCTCTCTTTAGAACTCGAATCGTCCAAACCCTTGTTCATCAAATCGAAATGTCGTCTTTCCGTCCAAAATCGATTCAAGTGGATTTTTAATCCGTATCCACTTTCCAATCTCCGGGAATGCATAGGATGTTTGAGACTCTTAAAGCCTCCGGGCTGAGAAATTTCATCTCTCCTCATGAACTCTATCACGAACAGTTAGTCAATGAATTTTTCGAAACCACTGGATTTTATCAGGATAAAGTTATTGTTGGGGTCGTGATGGGCCAGATGATTTGCATCACCGAAGAGTCTTTCAGTACGTTTTTCCAGCTTCCAAAGGTAGGTATTGATGAAGTCTCAACCATTCCGCCTGAATTAATGATTACAATGATGAATGTTTTTTCGATTCCCCTCAAGTAGACATTCATGGAAAGAAAAACCTCCTGAAGGTTGAATTTGCTCTTTTAAGCGATATCATCTAGAAATCCCTTCTCTCTAAAAAGTCTTCTTACAAGTATTGTACGAACGTCTTTCAGATTATGGTGGCTATCACCAGGGGTGTTCCTGTCAACTGGACAAGCTTCCTATTCGGAAATCTTTTCAGAATGGTTGTTGCTCGGAAGACTATTTTTGGCTTTGATGGTCCTCTTAGCTCTCTTCTTTGTTTCCTTCTGAATGAACCCGATAAGAGTTTTCAAATTCCTTCTAAGATTCTGAACTTCCAGAAGGTTGTCGATTATGTTCAAAGGGTGGAGACACTCAAGTCCAAGAAAAGGAAAAGAGAAGACTCCATCTTCCCTCTAACCGTAGTCTTAGAGATCTCTTAGGTGGAAGTCTATCCTTTCTAGAGTTAAGACTAGGAAGAAGAAGAAGATCATAATGGAAATTATCTTCATTTAAGATGAATGTTTTTGAAAAATATGTTAGTAATGTTTTGATGTTAACTTATTTTGGTTATTTTTGAGAACAAGGTTTGTGTGTTTCTTCTGAAAACACCCACGTTTGGTTGATTATTAACATGATATTTTTGTATGCTGAATTTGCATGTGAAGGTTTGTTTTATTTATATGATGAATGCATATTTTAGTATATATATATATATGCAGGTTTCCAATTTCTACATCAAAAAGGAGAAATTGTTGGGTCAAATTATTTTGATTAAGTGTTAAAATAATTTAACCATTGAGATTTTGATGATGAAATGACTTATGAGTTTTGATGCAGGTGTATCGAAATCATATGTTATTAGACTTGGTTCTAATGAGGCTCATTAGACCGATTTTGTCATTAGATGCATAGAATTAGACGTACAGTCTAACTCATCGGAGTTAGACGTGTAGTCTAATGAATGTAAAGAATTAGACGTAAGTATAATGAATACACGAAATTAGACGTAAGTCTAATAAATGTATAGAATTAGACGTACAGTCTAACTCATCAGAGTTAGACGTGTAGTCTAATATACTTGCAATTAGACGGATAGTCTAATATGTGCGGATTTAGACGTGTCGTCTAATGGTTAGTGAATGATTAGACGGGTAGTCTAATGCATGGTGAAAGTTAGACGTGAGTCTAACTCCTTCAGACAAGTCTGAGATAGAACCGGAATTAGACGTGTCGTCTAACTCAGTAGAGTTAGACGTACATGCTAATGGTTATTGGATAATTAGACGTGTAGTCTAATTAAGTGAAACTTAGACGTGAGTCTAACTCCTCAGACAAGTCTGAGGTAGATCCGAAATTAGACGTGTAGTCTAACTTAGTGGAGTTAAACGTACAGTCTAACAGTTATTGGATAATTAGATGTGTAGTCTAATTAAGTGAAAGTTAGACGTGAGTTTAACTCCTTCAGACAAGTCTGAGGTAGAACCAGAATTAGACGTGTAGTCTAACTCAGTGGAGTTAGACGTACAGTCTAATGGTTATTGTAATTAGACGTGAGTCTAATTCTATTAGACCAGGTGGTCTAATAGACTTTATTACTAGAAGAAGATGTTTGATTTCATTAGAATGATTTTCACAATCCGTCTAACTAAAATACGTCTAATGCTCAGCTTAAGCAGTATGCTTGAAGCTAGCATTCACCACCCAGGTGCTATAGTTGTACTCTACTCCTGGCCCTCTTTCTAATGAAGATCAGTACAACAACTATATGCAACAAACCAACGAATGCCACGTAAGAGAATTTTCCTCACATTACTAGTTTTGCAGGTACATCCCTGATAGAATATTTGGCGCACTACCAGTGGTGTACGGCCACGATCCTTGTGCTCAGAACCTGCTGTGTACAATGGAGGCTTTCCAATGAAAGAGTGCCACATATCATTCTAAAAGATTCGACCGTTAGCTCCTGCTCAGTATTTAACAAATCTAAAGGACAACGGACGAAGCATTGGATTTTACAATTTGCCTTAACGAAGAGAGAACTGCTAACAAATTTTCCAATCTTGAGAGAATTCAAGCCTTTGAATATTCATATTGTGAAGCTGCTTTCTGATTGTACTGTGTGTGAATCAAGAGAGAGCTAAAATCAAAACACCTTTAGGTGAGTGATATTCTTCATTTTGTAATTGAACAGAAAGTGTTCTGTTCAATAGTGAACTAAGAGTGTGTAAACTGTATTTGATTCGAATCATATTACAGTGAATCCTTTCGGTGGTTGGAAGAAGGGGTGACGTAGGAGAGTTTCTCCGAACATCCATAAACAAACTGTTGTGTTCTTTCATTTGTCATCTTTACATATTTCATATTGAGCTTCAAACCCAAGTAAACAATTCCGCCTTGAATATGTTTCAAGTGTTTACAAGTGTTTGCGTAGAATAGAAAGCGAATTAAATCCCTAACAGGATTTCTTTCAAACAGTTTTTCATAAGCCTTCATCCTTAGCAGACCCCCGTCTCTATCGATAAAGTCGATCCTATCAAAACCTATTCGTCCTATGCTCGCTTGGGCTAGGTTTCTTGGTCAAGGTATATAAACCTCTCGGTCCATTTTTATTAGTCGGCCTCCGAAGACCGTCAGTCTGGGTTCTAAAGACTCTCGATCCTTGGCTGAGATTATCGGTCCGAGTATATAAACCTATCGATCCTGGGTTATGTCAAGTTCAATTTTCTCGGTCGAGGTATATTAACCTCACGGTCTTGGGTTAGCTACGATCTAAGTTCCTCAGTACCGGATTTAGGAATTCTTAGTCTTGGATCAAGATTCCTCGGTCCTTGGTTTAGCCCTCTCCTTCGTAGGTTTTGGAATCCTCGGTCTTAGGTTTAGACCTGTCGGTCCTAGGGTCTGGATCTCTCGGTCCTAGGTGAAACTCCTTGGTCAGAATTATCAGTCTTAGCTTAAGAACACAGTCTGACCTCTCATTCATAGCTTAAGAAAATCGACCGGGACTCACGGTCCTATTGAAATTCTCAGTATTAGGTCTCTTGGTCCTAGGTTTTGGTCTGGACCAAAGATCCTCAGTAGGATCGCATAGTCCTAGGCTAACAAGCCTCGGTCTTCAAGAACACCTATGTTCATTTTTTTAAATTTTTTTTAGCTCGGATTCTTTGATCCAAGGGTTTGGATAACATCACAAAGCTCCAAGGAATATGTTGATCATCATCTAAAGGTATGAAATGACCTGTATGGTGATATATTTTTTCAAAACAGTTTGTGATTACAAATTGTATTTTTTTAATTTAAAGTTGTTTTGAAGGAAAATGAGCAACCCAATAGCTTCCTTATATCCCATATACTTGATTGGTACCAAATAATTAACACTAGTTGTTCGTTTTGACCAAATCAATAACTCAAAATTTTTATTTATTTTGAATTTTTTTATTTTGATCAATCGGGATGGATCAAACATGATCCAAATAGTTGTCCAACATCATTACAATTATGTTGGGATACTTTCTAGAATATGATTCAACAAAATTAACCCAAGAACATCAAACTCGATTTTTGGATTTTAAAAAATTAAATTTGAGTTTTTGTTATTAAGATCAATTGATCCCTTCTATCCTATCCAGATAGCTTCTAAATGAACATAGGATCATTATTCAACCATAAAACATCATAAGCAACAAGCATACAAGCTTATGCAATTTCAAATTTAAATATTTCAAATTTAAACTGTAAATATGAATTAGATGATGATTGGATCATTACCAATGATTAGAGAATACTCATTACACCTTAGGGAAGTTGTGGAGATGCTTAAATCCAAGCTTTAAGGCTTTATTCAATGTTTTCAAAAAATCTGAACGCTTGAAGCTTTATTGGTGGATTTCTGAAAATTGAAGATTGGAAGGTTGAGGGCTCTTGCCTTCGGATTGACTCAGGGGGATATTTATAATTGTCCAAGGTCGGTTGATCATCCAAGTGGACTGAAATAGCCAAAATCTATTTATGGTATTTAGACTGTTCTTCCTCAAGTTGTCCGGAATATGTATGTATCATCCTTAGGACAAAAATGATCATCAACGTAGGGTGAATATTTCAGGCATTAAATTAACCAAAATATTTAACTAACGAAGGAGTTCCAAAAAGAGAAGATCAAAGTCGAGACTTTGATCTTATCTCTCAAGCGTCGTAATGGAGACGAAGGTGGTGCTCAAAACGACGTCATTTTTAGTGTGTTTGAGAATTTTGTTGGCGTTCTATCCAAACGTTATTGTGTCTGGGGGTTCCATTAGCGGTCTGGAAAACGGGCGTTAGCCAATCCGGTGTGATGCGTGCGCGCTTCTCCTCGGTTGCAACGGGCTACGCTACGCTCATCTAATGGTTGAAATTTCAGTTGTAGTGGATCCTTCGCGTTTCGGCTGCATTGGATTACTAATATATATATTTATTAAATCCTTTAGGGTTTATTTGAAATTCATTATTCTTTTACCCTTTTGGAATTGATATTGATTTTTTTAAAATACACAAAATATTAATATAAATATGACAAATATTTTACAAATTTATTTTACAAATTTATTTTATTTTTATTTTTGTATATTTTTAGGATTAAATAAATAATTGTTTTAGATGAAATGGATACAACAATTCATTCTAAATTAATTATTTTTGTCCTTTTAACTTTTCAAAAATTATTTTGAGATAAAATGGGTATAACATTTATCCTAAATAATTTTATTTTTTTTGTTTTGTCTTTAACCCTTAATTAATTTTTATGAATTACCACGATAATTAATTTAAATTAATTTTTATAATTGGGTTTTTGGCCATAGGGTTAATTATTTTGATTTTATTTATTTCAAAATAAATCAAAATAATTATTTTAATATTATAAATTATAGTGTAGATTTTAGTGCTTATAGAGTGCCCCTCTCGCATCGAGTTTGAATACAACAAACTGGTTTTTGAAAATGTTGATTCGAGTATGACATCTAAAACTAGGTTATCTAGTATAATTTATAATTAAGGGGTTTAGAAGGTTAGAACATGTAGCGTGCTGACTATTGGAGTGACCGGGTGATGCTGTGTATAGCAGTTCATCAAGGTACTTCCAAGCGTTGTTGTAGGGATCTTTCTTTGGTTCTTATCCTAACAAGGATAATTCTTGGCAATTCTGTTTTACAGAACTTAACAAAATACTCATAAAATCCCTGAGGTAAAGATAATCTTTAAGTATTGAAACATCAATTTTTGTCTAGCATTAATATCAACAGATTATTCAAGATAGTCATGTACAAATGTCTAGGGATTATGGTCATGAGATTTGTAGGGAACATGAAAATTTTAGTAATATTTCATGTGGGTTACATTTTCATGGTGAACATAAACATATGATCATGTGACTATCAATAGATAAGTCTTGGTAAGGAAGTCGACAAACTTTCCTATGTGTCTTTCTATCGTGTGATCATGTATATATGATCATGGTATCATTGATGTTTATTGCAGAAGTTAAAAAAATTTCCGTGAAGATCACTCATAGATGAGGTTAAGATTTATCTTCTATAAATGATCGTGATGCTATCAATAGATAAACTTTCGTGTCATTGTGAATTCGGAGTAGAACATTTATCGAAGAATGGGACTTTATTGGAGAACGCGAACTTATCATAATACATATCATAAGATCGGATTTGAACATGATCATGTATAAATGATAGATGTTCTTGTCAATAAACAAAGATTGGATACGTATTGAGTGATAGGGTTTGGATGCCCATTCAGATGATAGAGTTTCAATACCTATTCTGACGATTGGGTTTTTGTTAGAGTACCTATAGAGAGACAGGGTTTTCTTGGGTATCTTATCAAGAGATGAGGTTAGGTTACCTATTTAGTGATAGGATTTGTTCAAGGTCTTATCGAGGGATAGGTCTTTAAGATGACAAGTATAAATGATTGGTATGTTTGTTGACAAACAAAGCTTGGATACTGTCGAGAGATAGGATTTTGAAGTACCTGTTCGAATGACAGGGTTTGGATACATATTTAGACAATAGGGTTTGGATACCTATTCAGATGATAGGGTTTTTTTAGAGTAGCTATCGAGATAATGGGTTTTCTTGAGTATCTTATAAAGAGATGAGGTTTGGTTACCTATCGAATGATAGGATTTTGTTCGAGAAGAATAGGGTTTTGAGATGATCACGTATAAATTATCGTTGTGCTTGTTGAAAAACAATGCTTGGATACTATCGAGATATAGGATTTTGAGGTACATGTTATAGGGTTTGAAAACATATTTAGACAATAGGGTTTGGATACCTATTCACACAATAGATATTTTTTTCAAAATCTTTATCGAGAGATAGGGTTTACTTTTGAGATATCTGATCTTAGTGATGTTGGGAGAGTTGATACCTATTGAGAGATATGATTTTGGTGGAATCACATACAAGCGATATTTCGACCTATCGACATATAGGGTTTTGTCATAGAGTCATGTACAAATGACGTCTTTACCTATCAATAGATAGGGTTTATAGGCGGAATCGTAAATGAACGATTAGTTCACATATCAATAGATAGGGTTTCTAGAGGAATCATGTACAAATGTTGTGTCGACCTATTAACAAATATGACTTAGTAACGGAGTCCTGTACGAACAACTTCACGACCTATTAACAAATAGTATTTAGTCACAGAGTCGTGTGCAAACGACGTCTCAATCTATTGACAAATAAGATGTTAGGATCAGGATCGTCAAAGGAGACTGGGGCTCACAAAGGTGAACTCTTACACACACGTAGGTTGATAATAACCCTGTTAGATGTTAGTATCAGTCTCTATACTTCGCAAGTTGTCACAAACTCTTTAACTGAGTTCAAGTGCGGAAATGTTTGTTTAAACTTGAAGCAACATGGCATTAATTTGATTAATGATTTCCGAGGAGCATGCATCATATAATTTTGTCTTCTAATAATTTGGATGTCTGGAACAATTTGGCAAACAACTACTCTCAAAAATCTTTATCAGACTTGCATCGAAATAGAAATTAAGGTTAAATTGGCAAACATTTGCTCCCAAGAAAGTTTAATCAGACTTGTATTAAAATGACAATAATACAGTCTGGAAATTTGAAGACTGCCCTTTGTATTTACCAAAATTGTTTTGCATAACACTAAATAGGAAACTGCCGGTTGCGCTTTGTATAAAATTGTTTTAGCATATAACCTGTTCCACTTCTTGTAATTGACCGAGCAAACTACCGAACAGTCTACCGGTTGTGCCTTTTGTAGATAACCAGGCAAACTACCGTTGGATACACACTACCGAGGTAATGATACTGATAGGATCGGTGAAATCAATAGAGATGGGGTCTAACTATAGTTAGAAACTTCGGATAAAAGGATTGATAGAAATCATGTTAGGGATTAATATCACTTTCTATTCTTCGCAAACCTTCACAAACTCTTGAAACGATTAAAGTGTGGAACTGTTTGTTTGGTTTTGAAGCTTTGAACCAATGAATGATGAAAGACAGAAGGTAAAGAACACAACAAGTTGTTTATGGATGTTCGGACCTAACTCTCTTACGTCACCCTTTCTTCCAACAACCGGAAGGATTTCACTAAACTTCTTTGAATCAAATACAGTTTATTGAATAGCTAGCACTTTGTTGAACAGAACAAACTCTGTTCAACTTATAATATGATCAATAATATCTCTCAGCTAGACAGTATTTTTGATTCTCTCTTGAACTTGAAAATAATGTACAATTAGTAAGTGCAAGAGTAAGGTTGTAGCAAAATGAACAGAGTAATCGGTAGATCGAGAGAGTGAGATTCGGCCGTTGTCCTTGAGCATCTATTTGTAGTAGAAGGACATCAATGGTCAAATCTTCTGCATGGACACATGGCAAGCGTCCATTGGAAAGCCTCCATAGTACACGAGTACAACAAACTCTGCGCTCATGGATCGTGGCCGTACTGAATGGTAGTGCGCCGGATATCCTTCTGGAACTATCCGATACTGAACAATTAGTGGGAGGAATATTCGCAAATGTGGCGTTTATTCATTTGATGCAAATAGGTGGCTTAGTGGACTGCAAGAAGGAGTGGAGCAAGAAAGAGTGGAGCAGGAGTAGCGTACAACTAGTTGATCGTATGCTAACTTTAAATGGCTGCTGAAGCGAAGCATTAGACGTGCTCCATTATAATTCAAGTCTAAGGGAGTTAGACGCCAATGTCTAACAACAAGTTCCATTAGACCACCAAGTCTAATGGAGTTAGACTGCAATGTCTAACTTCGCATCCCATTAGACTACCACGTCTAATAGAGTTAGACTGCAGCGTCTAACTTTGAATCACTTCAGATTAATCTGAAGGAGTTAGACGCCAACGTCTAACTACGTATCTGTTAGACTAGCGCGTCTATCTACGTATCTGTTAGACTTGCACGTCTAACTACGTATTTGTTAGACTTGCACGTCTAACTACGTATCTGTTAGTCTGACACGTCTAACTATGTATCTGTTAGACTTGCATGTCTAACTACGTATCTATTAGACTGGCACGTCTAAGTACGTATCTGTTAGACTAACACATCTAACTATGTATCTATTAGACTGGCACGTCTAACTACGTATCTGTTAGACTTGCACGTCTAACTACGTACCTGTTAGACTGACACGTCTAACTACGTATCTGTTAGACTAGCACGTCTAACTAACAATGCGTCTAATTAGCCTTCTTAGACCACGTCTAAGTTAGCCAAATCTGATGCACCTACATAGAAACAATTAGACGACTTAGTTTTATTCATAACTTAGATTTAATAAAAATTATAATTAAGTTTTAATCGTATATATATCATCAAAACAAAATTGGCATGGAATAAATTTATTCTCTTAACAAAATAATTTGACCCAATAATTTTTCCCTTTTGATGAAGTTAAAAACTTAATTAAAAGATTTAAACAACTATATGTATAATCAATGAATAGCACAACAACATGAACAAAGGATCATATATTCATATTTTCAAAATATTAGGAGATACATAGCATGACCGATAAACGGAGAATTTTCAAAAACAACAAAAGATTTTCTTTCCCCCAAAATCTAAGGCCATATCTTTTCCTTTTCCACCTTTTTAACATCATCGAGAGAGATAGATGCCTACTGATTCTTTTCGTCCAGAAAGATCTCCTGATTTCTTTTCTTGAGTTTGAGCCTCCTAGCTTGGATATCATAGTCAAGAACTTTTTGATAGTTTAGGACTCTAGAAGATTTGATAAGAATTCCAGGACTTCTAACTCTTTAAGTGAGACAGGGAAGCAGCAGGCTGAGCTGAGCAGCATATCTAGGAGACATTTTTTCAGTCAAATCTAACAAGTTGTGGAAAATGATACTTGACCAGTTGATTTCTATCCCCTTATTGATAGCAATCATCATCTCAAAGACGGTCTTCGAGTAGGAGTTGGAACATCCTTTGGCTAAGAGGGATCGAGAAATGATATCGTTGAGTAAAGAGAACTCAACTTTCAGAGAGGAATATAGTCCAGAATTATTGACAGGAACCAGAATCTCATCACGAAAAGTGTCGGAGAAGACAAGCCCCATCTCAGACAGGACTTCCTTCGAAAAAGGAGGAAACTCAAACAGTCCCTCAGTCGAAAGGTTGAAGAACTGAGCGAAAGATTCTTTAGTGAAACATGCAATATCATTGAAGATTCTTGCCATGACTATTCTGTTGTTGTATAAGCCAACGTTTTTTAAATACTCACGAGCCTCTAGTTCGTGAATGACGACATGAGCCTTGAGAAAATTTTCAAGGCCTAATGCTTTGAGCGATTCAAACATAGATACCATCTCACGAATCACCAACGTGGAAACAAAGTCAAAGTCTATTTGAAGGGTGGATGGCACAATAGAACCCATTTCAAAAGTAAAATGCAAGGATTTCTTGTAGAATACTAAGAGGCACACGAAGAACTCTTAGAGAGAGAAATGAGGATTCGCGGAAAGGAGATACTCAATCCTTTGAATATGACCATTTCTTTTATAAAGGAATGCTGACGTATTACCATTAATGCAATGATTATATGATCCGTCAAAGATGAAAGGATATATGTTCCCAAGGGACGCATCATTTAAGATAAGCAGCATTTAAGACCATAATCATAAAAATTGTCATTAATGTCATGGGTGTAGATGAAAGTCATCAGAACTTTTAGTCATTCTTTTAACGTTGAGAGACGCATGTCTTCAAGTTATTGAAGAAATGACTATTTAATTTTGGGGGGAATAGTACATAGAAAGCTACCATAGTAGGACAGCTATCCCACTAGCCTGAACATGAGCAGTCTAAGTACACATGTAGTTTAATGGATGATAGTGATGAACAACTCAATGAAACAGAAAGATATGCGCTTGAAAACTTCAGGAAGCTGAGTCTGCTTGAAGAGAATTTTGTTAGACAGAAATCAAGACAGAGCTGGCTTTCGTTGGGTGACAAAAACACAGATTTCTTCTACAGAAAATGCAAGGCTAGAAACATGAGAAACAATGTGTACAGGCTGAAAATGATGATGGTGAATATGTTCAGGGTCAAAAGGGTGTCCAAGATCTGGCTATTGATTTCTATAAGCAGCTTATGGGTACAAGAAAGCAGCATCAAAGTCACCTGAATACCTTGTATCAAATTATTGATAGGAAAATCTCTGTAGAAGATAGTCGCGAGTTGATAAGGGTGGTCACGAAGGTTGAGGTTAAAGAAGCTCTGTTTAGTATTGATGGGAATAAAAGTCCGGGTCCTGATGGGTTTAATGCACAGTTCTTCAAAGATAATTGGTCGGTTGTGGGTAAAGATGTTACTGATGGGGTTCTGGAGTTTTTCAAAAACAGGAAGATGTTAAAGCAATGAAATACAACGGTCCTAACCTTGATCCCCAAAACCGCGGTACCTGAGAAAGTACAAGATTTTAGACCAATTTCCTACTGCAATGTGATTTATAAAATCATTTCAAAAATCATTTCTAAACGTTTTAAAAATGTTATAGGAAAAAAAATAAATCTTAATCAATCTGCATTCATCCCCGGTAGGACAATCTCTCATAATATTCTTCTCATGCAGAGCCTATTAAAAGGCTACGGGAAAAAGAAAATATCCCCGAGAGTGACTTTCAAAATATATATCAAGAAAGCTTTTGACTCTGTTAGATGGGAAGCCATTCGAGACTTTCTGGTTGTTTCTGCTTTTCCTATGATTTTTATCGATTGGATTATGTAATGCGTTTCATCATCCTGCTTTGTTGTTAGCGTCAATGGAGTCCACAGAGGCTATTTCAAGGGTGAAAACGGGGTAAGGCAAGGGGACCCCCTCTCTTCTTACCTTTTCGTAGCTATCATGGCGATCTTTGAGAGCATCTTCGCGATGTTCCGAAAGAATCGTCCATATATCTTTCACCCATTCTGTGAGGTAGAGGAGGTAACACATTTATGCTTTGCTGACGATTTGTTCATTCTAGCGCATGCGGACGTTGATTCCATTAAAACTATTAGAGTTGCACTAACGTTCTTTTCTGAGGTAACAGGTTTAACTATTAATGAAAGCAAAAGTGTGGCATTTTATGGAGGCGTGAAGGACGAAACAAAGCAAGACATCTTCAACATCATTGGCATCAAGGAAGGCAGATTTCCCATAAGGTACTTAGGAATTCCGTTAACTGCGAAGCAGATCGAGATCTCACACTACAAGCCGCTGATTGAAAAGGTAAAAAACACGATATCTGGCTGGGCAGCGAAAAAACTTTCTTATGCAGAGAGGATCAAACTTATCAAAACCGTGGTTATGGGCATAGTTGGCTATTGGGCGCAGTAAATGGTCATTCCGAAGAAGGTAATGAAGGAACTCGACACACTGATGAGAAACTTTATCTAGGGTAATAGTGGAAGAGGAGGAAAGAAAGTCAAATGGACTGCTCTCTGCAAACCGAAGGACGAGGGAGGCATCGACTTGAAGAACTGTATCGAGTGGAACAAGGCTCTAACCTTCAAGCATCTGTGGGCTTTGGAGCGCAATTAGGAGTCACTATGGATCAAATGGGTGCATACGAGATTTATGAAACACGAAACCAGCATCTGGACCTACAAAATTCATGAAGGTATGAGTTGGTCTCTAAAAAAGATTCTTAAACTAAGTAGCGATATTGCAGATCTTTATGACATCCGACTAGGGGACGAGAAAGGCACTCTATTCTGGCACGACCCTTGGTTTGAAAATCAGTCTATCATCGACAAGGAGCAGTTTCAAAATACTCGTATCAAAAGGGACTGCGCAAAAGCGAAAATCAGAGACATCAAATACGGGAATTGGAACTTGCTCTTGAGAAGAATTCCAGAAGGAAAGAGGATACTTGATCATATAAGTAACATACAACTACACGACAGACTGGATATTCATGAATGGAAAGCTGAGGACAATGGGAAGCTGGTATTGAAGAAAATATGGGAGGTAATCCGGGAAAAAGCGCAGAAAGTAAAATGGGCTCCTCTTGTATGGTCAACGAAGATTATCCCTCGACACCAGTTCATCCTATGGCTCGCCTTCTGGGAAAGACTCAGCACACGTGATCGTATCAGTAAGTATATGAGCATCCCGGACGCGAGTTGTCTTCTATGCATAGGAAATGAAGAAACCATAAATCACCTATTCGGGAGCTGTTGTATTGCTTCGGAACTTTGGGACAGATTCTATAAAAGCCTGGAGCTGATCAGTTTCCCGAGCAAATGGAATGAAATCAAAGAAGCGGCACTACTCAAAGCCAAGGGAAATAGATTTGCAACAAGCGTGTTCAAGTGCGGATTTGGAGCAGTGGTGTATAACATTTGGCAAGAACGGAATGCAAGGGTATATGACAGAACCCGCAGGAGCATTGACGAGTTATGGAAAGATATTGTATCGGATTGCAGCGCCCTCGCGGGAATGTGGAGAGGAATTCCAAGCACGGAGCAGAACTGGAATATCTGTAGGAACTGGAATTTACCGTTTTTTAAACTCACTAGAATTGAAAGCATTGTAAACAGATAATTCATTTACGTTTTTAGCTTTTATTCATAATGTTACGACTTCAAAATCATTCTAGGCCTGTCTAGAATGATCTCTTAAACTCGTGGTTTTT
This sequence comes from Impatiens glandulifera, assembly GCF_907164915.1. Taxonomy (NCBI): domain Eukaryota; kingdom Viridiplantae; phylum Streptophyta; class Magnoliopsida; order Ericales; family Balsaminaceae; genus Impatiens; species Impatiens glandulifera. Next base: position 27,506,246 of record NC_061863.1, read on the forward strand.
TTTCCCGTTTTTGGGAATTTTTAATGAAATGACGCTAAGTCGTTTTCCCAAAAAAAAAAGTACACATGTAGTTAGACGTCTAACTTTCTTTTCACACTTTATGCCTCTAATCTGGATAGACGTCTATTAGACGTCAGCGTCTAACCACGCTTGTCTTATAGATGACATTAAGTCTATTAGACTCCGAACGTCTAATTACGCATTAACACTACGTGCTAGATGTGTGTCAGGTTAGACATCAGCGTATAACCACGCTAGTCTGACCGACGTCTAAACGTCTAATAGACCTTGACGTCTAACCGAGCAGGTCATCAACCAAGACTTTTATCCAGACAGCAGCATATACTACTTAAGCAAGTATGCGTCTAAGTAGATATGATCCTTAAACTACTGATCCATTTGACATATTGAGACCTCTATCTACATGTCTTTCCAGTTACATTTGAAAAATATGTTCCCCTCAATGTATGCATGATTAGTTCAACTAAATCAATCAAGATCAACAAGCCCTAAAATATTTCTAAAGTAAAAAAACTTAGTCTCGGGTAGTGGCTTTGTGAATATGTCTGCCACTTGTTGATTTGTGGGGACATATTCAAGGCGAATATGCTTCTAACTGACAAGCTCTCGGATGAAATGATGTCTGATTTCGATGTGCTTTGTCCGAGAGAGCAGAACTAGATTGTAGGTGATGGAAATTGTACTTGTGTTGTCGCAGAAAATCGGAGATTCTTCTACTTCTATCCCATAGTCCTTTAGTTGTTGTTGAATCCATAAAAGTTGAGAACAACAACTTCCTGCTACAACGTATTCGGCTTCAGTTATAGACGTGGAGACTGACGTCTTCTTCTTTCTGAACCAAGAAATCAAATGATCACCAAGAAACTGGCAAGTTCCACAAGTGTTTTTTCGATAGATCTTGCAACCTGCATAATCTGCATCTGAGAAGTTTTTTAGATTGAAACTAGAATCCTTCGGATACCACAGTCCCACATTTTGAGTTCCCTTTAAATACTTCAAAATACGCTTAGCAACAATAAAGTGAGATAGTTTAGGATTAGCCTGGAATCTTCCACAGGAACCAACATAAAACTGAATGTCGGGTTGGCTAGCAGTAAGGTAGAGCAAAGAGTAGATGAACCCTCTATAGGTAGTGATGTCAATGCTTTGTCCATCTTCATCTTTGTCTAACTTTCTAGAAGAACTTATTGGAGTGGCTGCAGCCGAGCAACTCTCCATTCTAAACTTCTTTAGCAATTCCTTGGTATATTTTGCTTGGTTGATGAGGGTCCCTATTTCAAGTTGAAGAACTTGAAGACCAAGGAAGAAGGTTAATTCTCCCATCATCCTCATCTCAAATCTTTCATGCATCAGCTTAGCAAATTTCACACACAATTTGGAGTTAGTTGATCCAAATATGATATCATCAACATATACTTGAATAAGCAGAATATGAGAATCTTTAACAAATCTAAACAATGTTTTGTCTAATGACCCAATAACAAAATCGTGATCAAACAGAAACTTAGTCAAAGTGTCATACCAAGCTCTTGGAGATTGTTTCAAACCGTATAAAGCTTTGTCGAGTTTAAAAACATGATTTGGTAAAGTATGATCTAAAAAACCAAGAGGTTGTTCAACATAAACATCTTCATTTTGTTTACCATTTAAAAATGCACTTTTCATATCGATTTGAAAAAGTTTGAAACTCTTAAAAGATGCATAAGTTAGGAAGATTCTGATTGCTTCATGTCTGGCTACAGGTGCAAATGACTCATCAAAGTCAATTCCTTCCTAATGTTTATACCCTTGAGCAAACAATCAGGCTTTGTTTCTTACGACTAAGCCGTCTTCACTAAGCTTGTTTAGAAAAATCCATCTAGTTCCAATAACCGATTGATCAGTCGGCCCTAGAGTTAAATTCCATACTTAATTTCTTACAAATTGGTTTAACTCTTATTGCATGGAATTGATCCAATCTGGATCAAGCACAGCTTCACCAATTTTCTTAGGCTCAATATGAGAAATAAAGGCGGAGTTAGTCATCTCGTCTAGCAATTGACGTCTTGTCCTACAAGGAGAATTATGATTACAATTATCAATTCAGGTGGATGATCTCTGTTTCATCTGAAGTTTGATCTAAAAGGATTAGACATCAGATTAGTTGGCTCCGCGATGTCCGAACTTTCAACAACCCGTTGAACTGGAGTTTTGACGTCTGATTGATTCTCAACCGGATCAGCCATTTGATTAGACGGATATTCCTTTAAACAGGAGTTTCATCATCACTATCAGATTCAAGACATGTCGCTACTAATCTGTTAGCAAGGTCGATGGGATCAATATAATTATTTTCAACAGATTCATCACAAACAACATGAAAGGATTCATCAACAATTTGTGTACGATTATTGTATACTCTAGAAGCTTTACTAACTGATGAGTAACCTAGCATGATTCCAGTATCTACTTTAGCATCAAAAGCGGTCAAATATTATTTCCCGTTGTTATGAATAAAACACTTACACCAGAATACTTGAATGTAATAAACTGTATGAATTCTTTCATAAAACAGTTCATTGGGTGTTTTGTCAAATCGTTTGTTAATTATTGACCAATTTTGTGTATAGAAGGCTGTGTTTATGGCTTCTACCCAAAACTTCTGAGGAACACCTAAGTCGGCAAGCATCGATCTCGTTGCTTCTTTTAGTGTCCTGACTCTTCTCTCAGCAATAACAATTTAATGTGGAGTTCTAGCACTAGACAACTCGTGTCTAATACCAAATTCCTCGAGATATGAAGTTAGGCGTTTGTTGGTGAATTCGGTTCCCCGATCACTTCTAATCTGAATAATGCTTAAAGATTTTTGGTTTTGAATTCTTCTAAGGAGTTTAATAAAATTCTCAGCAGTCTGATCTTCAGAAGGCAAAAATACAACAAATGTAAAGCGTGAAAAATCATTAATAATGACTAGGGTAAATCTAATTCCTCCTAAGCTCTTTACAGGAATTAGACCAAACATATCCATATGTAAATATTCCAATCACCGGTTGGATTGAGATTTCGCTTTACTTTTGAACGATGATTTACTCTACTTGCCTAACTAGCAAGCAGGACAAACCGTGTCCTTTAAAAACTTCAAGTTTGGTAATCCAAGAACCAAGTTATGTGAACAGATATTGTTAATGGTTTTAAAATTTAGATGATTCAATATCTTATGCCACACCCAGTTTTGATCAGTTTTGGTAATCATGCATATGGGATTTGATAATTCTGATTACCAGTTCATTTTGTAAGAATTTTCTACCCTACTTCCAGTCAACAAAACATTACCCTGTTGATCCTTAACCATGCATGCATGAGTTTGAAAATCAACAGAAAATCCATTATCACATAATTGACTAATACTAATCAGATTATAACACAAGTTTTCAACAAGTAGCACGTTGTTTATGGTTACATTAACATGGACAATCTTACCCTTACCCATGGTTTTACCCTTGCGGTTATCTCCGAAAATGATCTTAGGACCTGAGCATTCTGTTATATCAATTAAAAGTCGTCTTTCTCCAGTCATGTGTCTAGAACATCCACTATCCAGATATTAAACTGAATCCTCTAGACAGTTGCCCTACACAAAAGCATATTTACAAACTTTTTGGTACCCACATTCACTTGGGTCCTCGATCAATCAATCCCTTAGGAATACATATTTTAGTTATTCTGATGAACTTCCTTTTTGTGTAGTAATAAGTGGGTATGCTTTCTGCTTAGCAGAAGTCTTCCTGCTAGCAGTTGTTCCCTTAACCTTAGAGGGTGGTTTTGCTTAAAACTCCTTGACTTCTTGTTAGGTTTTAATTTACCAGACTTACTAGATGACTTCTTCTTAGGTTTTATCCAGCTGATAGTTGGAAAAATATGAATAATTTCATCCTTCAAAGTTAGATCCTCACAACTTAGATGAGTTCCATTATCAGTTAAACTCCCTCTAACAAAGTTTATAGGCTTAAACTTGTCTGTTGCAGAGTTTAGTTTCTTACAGAACTTATCTGAGTCATTATTGTCATATCCTAAACCGGATTTGTATCCAGAAGACCTTAGCATAATAATTTGATGTTTGACAGCCTATCCAGATTTTGTCTTGGAATAATTTGATGTCAAACATTGGTTTTTAGAAAATAGAGTTTGAACTTTTTCTTTGAGAATCTCATTCTCAGATGAGAGCTCATTTACCTTATTTTAAAAAGTGTTGGTTCAGAAACTTGAGATGAATAAGAGTTATTAGATTCATATTTTAATTTATTTTCGTTAAATAAGTTTGATAATTTCTTGTACTTACTGACCGTGTCATTGAGTGTAGTAGTTAATTCATCTTTTGTTAAACCTTTTGAGGAAGAGTCTAATACCTTTAATTTGTCGTATGCCATTAGGCATGTAACAACTTCGATATCGCTTTCACCAGATGAGTCCTCTGAATCACTATCGGACCATTTGGACTTGCTTTCAGCACTTATTAGAGCCTTCTGCTCAGTTAGGTTCTTCTTTGTTTAAACATTACATCCATATATTTGGATGAGCATGAATTAATCTTGTTGAACACATTCATGTTGAATAACTTGTATAAGATGTCATTGGCAATATAGTCTAAGTTGTTCATCATCTTTTCTTCAGTCATCCATTTGCATATTGTCTTTTCAATTTTTATAGGACCATTAGAGATGACATACAACATGTCATATTCGATAGCAGCTAAATGTGTTTGCATCCTTATCTTGCAACATCCTTATCTTTTGAATGGTAGTGCGCCGGATATCCTTTTGGAATTGTCCTGAACAAAACAAGTAGTGGGAGGAATATTCGCGTACGTGGCGTTCATTCATTTGATGCAAATAGTTGGCGTACTGGACTGCAAGAAAGAGTGGAGTGAGAGTAGCGTACATCTAGTTGATCGTATGCTAACTTTAAAGAGCTATTGAAGCGAGGCATTAGACGTGCTTCATTAGACTCCCAAGTCTAAGGGAGTTAGATGCCAACGTCTAACAGTGACTTCCATTAGACCACCAAGTCTAATGGAGTTAGACTGTAACATTTAACTTCGCAACCCATTAGACTAACACGTCTAATGGAGTTACACTGTAGCGTTTAACTTCGAATCACTTCAGACTAATCTGAAGGAGTTAGATGCTAAAATCTATCTATATATCTGTTAGACTGGAATGTCTAACTACGTATCTGTTAGACTGGAACGTCTAACTATGTATCTGTTAGACATACACGTCTAACTACGTATCTGTTAGACTGGCACGTCTAACTACGTATCTGTTAGACTTGCCTGTCTAACTACGTATCTGTTAGAATGACACGTCTAACTATGTATTTGTTAGACTGACACGTCTAACTACATATCTGTTAGACTGACAAGTTTAACTACGTATCTATTAGACTAGCACGTCTAACTACGTATCTGTTAGACTTGCACGTCTAACTACGTATCTGTTCGAACGGCACGTCTAACTAGCAACATGTCTAATTAGCCTGCTCAGACTATGTGTAAGTTAGTCAAATCTGATGTACCTGCATAAAAACAATTAGACGACTTGACTTTATTCATAACTAAGATTTAATCACAATTATAATTAAGTTTTAATCATATATATATCATCAAAACATAGTTGGCATGGAATAGACTTATTCTCTTAACAAAATAATTTGACCCAACAGATACTACCGGTTCCGCTTCTTGGAGTAAAAGCCGGTCATTTTATTAATTGTGCTTCATGTATAATAAACCGAAGATACTACCTGTTAGACTACCGATTGTGCTTTATAATATATAACTGATAAATCTACTGATCATCTTGCTGAGCGGTAGAGCCGATTTTTACTACCGAATCAATCCACTACCGGTTGGTTTACTAGTTTTGCTTCTTATGAATGATCGAACAAATAACCTATCATACTACCGGTTGCACCATCTTTATAAAACCGAAGATATAATATCGGTTGCGCTTCTTTATGTAAATAACCGAGCAGATAACCGATCATACTACCAGTTGCGCCGTCTTTATAAAACCGAAGAGATAATACCGGTTGCGCTTCTTTAAGTGAATAACTAAGCAGATAACCGATCATACTACCGGTTGCGGCATATTTAAGGAAAAACCAAACAACTTTATTTTTCCGGTTTTCTTTATCCTACACAAAATTAACTTGGTTAAGTTCTTAGATAATTAATTACCATTAATTAATTATATAATTTATCTAACAATTTCTCTTTTTTTGATTATTTAATCTAAATATTCCAAACCTTGTAATCGTTGGCCGCTTATATTAAGTTAATTTTCATTTGATTCTAACAATTTATCCCTCTTTGATAGTTTAGAATAAATTATGAAAATCAGTTTGTTTAATTGAAAACGGTGATCTAATTTCTTGCAATTTCTCCCTTTTAGATTGTTTTAATTTTAAAGTTCAAGTGATTTACTCTTTTGTGCCAAAGCCAGTTTTGATCATTTTTAACAATCATGCAAACAGAGTTGGAACATTAGTCTTCCAATCTACTTTATAAATGTTTCCTATCCTATGCCCTGTCAATAAAGTATTTCTCTTTTGGTTCTTAACTAAGCATGCTTGTTTGTGGAATTTGACAGCATATCCTATATCACACAATTGACTAAAGCGGAGTAATTTATAGCATAATTTTTCAACAAGTAGCATGTTATTTATGGTCAGGTTGTCATGGACAATCTTACCCTTTCACACAGTCTTACCCTTAGAGTTGTCATCGAAGATGATTTTTGAACCAGATTCTTTCACAATATCGGTTAACAGTTGTTGTTTCCTTTCATGTGTCTTGAATACCATTCCGATCCCTCAAGTGTTTAATCTGTTTACCTATGAAAATAAAACTATTTACACATTTTTGGTACCCACATTTAATTAGATCCACGGTTAATTAGTCCCTTGGAAATCTATACTAGAATTATTCGAATGAATCTCCCTGTGATAGTCTTAATAGTTCTACTTGTATCAGGCATAACATCTCTCTGTCTGCCTTTGAATACTTCATTATATTGTGATGATGATCTATGATGAACCTTTTCTTCCCTTTTGTCGTGTTCTCGTTTAACCGGCCGGTTGGCTTTCCTTCTCTTAGGATTAAGCCACCGCGACTTATCGGTTGGTCCTACATATGTTGGTTCTTTTGCCAGTTTTGAATCGTGACTTGCTTCATTTTTGGTTGAAGTACTCTTGACAAAGGTTATAAATGGAAGCTTGTCTTTACTGAGTTTTAACTCTTTGCATGACTTATCTGGGTTGTTGTTGTAATAGCCTAGACTAAATTTTCAAATAGGAGGCCTCTGATGACTTGTCATTTGACTCACAGCATCTTCAGATTTCTTCCATGCAGTAATCACATATTTGGTTCTTTCATTTTCTTTAGTCAACAGTTGAACTGTCTCCTTGAGCTTCTCATTCTTAGAGGATAGTTCAATCGTTCCACTAGTTTGATTATTTAATTAGGCTGGTATGATATTAGACAAATTCTTGTACTCAATGACCATGTCATTGAGTGTAATAATTAAATCTTCTCGGATGAATTCCTTAGAGGCAAAGTCGAATACCTCTTCCTCGTTTGCCATAAGACATCAGATTCCTTCATCGTCACTGTCCGAGTCGCTATGTTTCCACTGGCTTACACCATCATCAGCTAGTAAGGCCTTTTGGATCTCCATATTTTGATTATTTGATTGGTGATCTTCCCTTTGGTTCTGATCGGTTGGCTTTTTGTCGTCTCTTCTTGGCTTTCTAGCACTCTAACCTGTAGTGACCTAAGGCATCACAATAAAAAAATGAATGTTAACTTTGTTACCGTTAAAGTAGTTGTAGTTGTAAAAGTTGGTGGGTTGGTTCTTCTTCATGAATTTTCTGAGCTTCCTGGCTAGTATATCCATTGCATCATCGCTGAACTGCTCGTCTGTCTTGACTGGTACTGGAGTTTTCGGTTCCATGGAGGTCACCAGAGATCTGTTATCTGTTGAAGTTGAGGCCTCATCTTCATTTCTTGATTTCATTTCGAACTCAGAGGCTTTCAGATCTTCAAAGACATCATGCAACTTCATCTTATGAAGACCTTTTGATTCTCTCATCACCATGGTTTTGATATTCCAAGCGCTATGAAGCGAACTTAGAGCCTTGACAATTGTCTCTTTGTTGTCATATTTCTTTCCAAGAAGTGAGAGTTCATTCACAACACTTTTGTAACGGTCACCAAATTCCCTTATTATTTCTTCGTGGCGCATCTTGATATTTTCAAATTTATGAGTAGTAACCATGATCTTGTTTTCCTTGGTTTTCTCATTTCCTTCGTGAAGCTGGATCACTGTCTTCCATACTTCTTTTGCAGTACTGCATCCTCTAATTTCGGCGAACGTGTTCTTGTCCAAGGTTTTGTAGATGGCATTTCAGCCAAGATTGTCAAGGTTGTTCCTTCTTCTTTCTTCACTAGTCCACTCGCTCCTATCCTTGTCAATTGTTATTGGATCATTAGAGATGAATAATATCATTTCATCGTCTATGGTGGTTAGGTGCAGTTGTATGCGTAGCTTCCAATCAACGAAGTATTCGCTTTCGAGTAATGGAGCCTTGTCGCTTGAAGACGTGTTTTTGTCTGGTTGCTTGAGTATAGAGAGTAGCTGCTCTAATACCACTTGTTAGGATCGAGATTGCTAAAAGAGGTTGGGGTCTCACAAAGGTGAATGCTTACACACACGCCGATTGATAATAACCCTATTAGAGGTTACTATTGGTCTCTATACTTCACAAGTTGACACAAACTCTTGAACCGAGTTCAAGTGCGGAAATGTTTGTTTAAACTTGAAGCAACAAATGCACGGTTTAGATTGCAATAAAAGGACACAAAGTAGAAGGAAGACACAACACAGGATTTATGAATGTTCGGAGATAAAATTTCTACGTCACCCCTTCTTTTCAAACCTTTGAGAAGGATACTCACTTATAATATCCAGACCGTTTACAATGCTTATGTCGAAACAACTGATGCTTAGTAACAACTTGTTTGCGACCTCTCAATACTTTCACTCTGTTGAACAGAAACATATTTTGTCAACTTACAATACTCACCACTCACACAGAATAGATGAAATTATAATACACACTTGAAAGGTTCTAACACTTGTGAATGTTGAATGGATGGTAAGATAGATAGCTTGAGTGAAAGGTTATTCAAAAGGTTTTTCAAGGTACGGTTGAAGGTAAGGTGCTCATTACGATTGAGCTTTGTTCTCTTAAATAGAAATATGACAATGGATATATTTCCTTGATAGTACTTCGTTTCTTGAATTTGATTGGTTGAGGATCGGTATAGTACAACTTTGGGATATCATTTGATCTTGTTTGATAATAGGTCAACATGGCATTAATTTGATTAATGATTTCCGAGGAGCATTCAACATACAGTTTTGTCATTTAATGATTTGGCTAACTGGAACAATATGGCAGACAACTGCTCTCAAAATGCTTTATCAAACTTGCAACGAAATAGCAATTAAGGTTAAACTAGCAAACATCTACTACCAAGAAGGTTTCATCAGACTTGTATTAAAATGGAATTAATACAGTCTGCACATGTGATGATTGCCCTTTGTATTTAACGAAATTGTTTTGCATAACACTAAATAGGAAACTGCCGGTTGTGCTTCGTATAAAACTGTTTTTGCATATAACCGGTTCCGCTTCTTGAAATTGACCAAGTAAACTACCGAATAGTCTGCCGGTTGCGCATTTTGTAGATAACCGAGCAAACTACCGTTGGATAGATACTATCGATTCCGCATATACTAATAACGAAGTAAGGATACTACCGGCTCCGCTTCTTAGAGTAAAAGTCAATCATTCTACCAATTGCGCTTCATGTATAATAAACCGAAGATACTACTAGTTAGACTACCAGTTGCGCTTTATAATATATAACCGATAAGTCTTGATAAGAAAAACTTTTCAAAAACCGGCCAAGTAAACTTAAAGCTCCTTAAAAATATCTCACAGCCAATACTTACAAGTTTTGAATATTTATTCTAAATAATCAAAAAGGGAGAAATTGTTAGAAAAATTAAATAAGTAAAATTCTAAAACGGCCAACACTTACAAGTTTTGAATATTTATTCTAAATAATCATAAAGGGAGAAATTGTTAGAAAAATTAAGTAAATAAATTTTTAAACTGGTCAAAGTACTTAATCAACTTCAAACTTCTTGTGCAGGTACAACTCAAGCCGCACCGGACCGGTTGAAACCTTCCGTTTTCAATGATCCGGACATAATCAAGTAAATCGGTTTGACTCTCCTCAACGGATCGGCTCAATATGTCTGGCAAGAAGTATTAAACCAATCAATTTCGGCTGGCTCAAAACATCGAAGATCACAAGGCCAACGGAAAATTATTCAAAGTGATTAAATCTTTGATGAAATCTGTAAAGATGACGTAATGAAGATTTCTTGAAATACACAAAGAAAGATCCGATATAAAGCATGAAGGAAATCTAATCATTGCAGATCTTAACCAAGATCACAAGCAACCTCATGGTACAGGCGGATACCCTCGTGCATGACTGCCACATGTACAAAAAGCAAGGCTACCTACTCTAGCCGGTTCCACTGACCAATCAATAGATGAAAGAGAAATATGATCGTTGTCATATTCTATATATAAAGGGAGCCAAGAGTAGTAGAGAAATATACAACGCGCGCGAGCTAAAAACAACTCAGTTCTTCATACAATCAAGCCTGAAAACATTCTGAGTTCATATATCTTTTCTGATTCAAAGTTGTAAAAGAAATATGTGTATTTTACCTTGTGTAAAAGTATTACATCATTGTGTGAGTGGTGTAACCGACGAGCAATAAATAAGACTCGATTAGAGTGTGTTTGTTGAAATATTCCAGTTAGTGAATAGCCTTCTCACTGTTTGAGAAGAAGGGGTGACGTAGGAGATTCAACTCCGAATATCCATAAAAATCTATCTTGTGTTCTTCATTTTATTTTTCGGCTTACTTACTCTAACCGAACCGAAACACTATTCACTCCAACCGAACCGGCTTTCCCTTAATTCAAACCAAACTGGTTTTCTCTCCACCTTAACCGACTTCTCCTAATACCTTCCAAAACGAATTGTGTGAGTTGCTTCAGATTGAAACAGACATTTCCGCCTTTGAACTCGGTTAATGAGTCTGTGACAATCTGTGTAGTTTTAAGAGCGGTTCTAGTCCTTAACCGGATTAGTTCCAATTGTTGTGTGTTGTGTGTGTTGTTTTAAAGCGATCTACCTTTAGCCGGACTCCGATCCCCTATCGGCGATCCCGATCCTAATAAGTCTACCGATCATCTTGCTAAGTGGTGAAGCCGATTTTTACTACCGAATCGATCCACTACTATTTGGTCTTCCGGTTCCACTTCTTATGAATGACCGAACAGATAACCGATCAAACTACCGGTTGCTCACGGAGTCGTGTACAAACGATGTCTCGACCTATTAAAAATTAGGATTTAGTTAGGGAGTCATGTACGAAAGACATCTCGACTTATTGACAAATATGATTTAATCACGGAGTCATGTACAAACGACGTCTTGACCTATTAACAATTAGGTTTAGTCATGTAGTCATGTATAAACGACATCTTGACATATTAAGAAATAGGATTTTAACTAAATCATGTTAACGGATCATCTCATAAGTGATATTTATGCTCACTAACAAACAAGGCTTGTAATGGAATCGTGTACGAACAATCTCTCGTACCTATCAAAATATAAAGTTTATATCAGAAAAATATACAAATGATGTCTCGACCTATCAACATATAGGGTTTTCTAATGGAATTATATACAAATGATGTCATGACCTATCGATATATTGGGTTTTAATTAGACCATGTATGTATGTTCTCAAGTCCTTATCGACAGACAAGATTGTTAACATATCATCATACAAATGATCTATATGCTTGTTAACAAACAATGTTAACGGAATCATGTACGAACGATTTCTCGCACCTATCAATAGATAGGGTTTAGATACCTAACTAAAATTAGTGTTTTAAAAGAATCGTATAATAAATGATCTATCGCACCTATCAATAGATAGAGTTTTTGCTACCTAATGACAATTAGAGTTTAAACAGGATCATGTACGAACGATCTCACGTACCTATCAATAGATAGGATTTTCATATCTAATGGCAATTATGAATTTTAGTGGAATCATATAAAAACGATATATCGCACATATCAACAGATAAAGTTTGGATACCTAACTACAATTAGGGTTTAAACAAGATTGTGTACGAACGATCTTATGTACCTATCAACAGATAAGGTTTAGATACCTAACTACAATTAGGGTTTTTAGCGGAATCGTATAAAAATGATCTATCGCACCTATAAATAGATAGGGTTTTAGATATGTAATAACAACTATGGTTTAAATGGGATTGTGTACGAACCATCTTACGTTCCTATCCACAAAATGATATATCGCACTTATCAACAGATAGGGTTTTAGATACCTAAAAACAACTAGGGTTTAAATGAGATTGTGTACGAACCATCTTACGTTCCTATCCACAAATAAGGTTTAGATACCTAACTACAATTAAGATTTTTGGAGTAATCGTATAGAAATGATCCATCGTACCTATCAACAGATAGGGTTTTGGATACTTAATAACAATTAGGGTTTAAACGGGATCGTGTACGAATGATCTCATGTACATATCCACATATATGGTTTTGAAGACATCATTTTTCTAATTTTTCTTTGGTAGTATTGAACACGACTCTATTCCTTTTTAGGGAATATTTAAATAGAATCCTTTTTTCCCTTTTTCTTTCGAAGTGTCCTTCACAACTAGTTGAAATCCATTAGTCAACGGTTTCCATCTTTAAAAATGACTTATATTTTGGATAAAGAAACATTTTTTATTTCCCCATTACCTATCCTTATTTATCTCTCTTTTTTTTGTCCAAATTGAAACAGTATTTGATCCTTTGAGATGATTAATGATGTTTTTGGATTCAAAACGTATTCGAGGCTAGATTTTGAAGATCTTTTCCGTCCTTTGTGATGATTTTTCTTTCATCAAGGAATAAGATTTCTTTTTCCCCAACTCTCGAAATATCATCTATAAATTTGATCTTATGTACAAACAATTATCCATAATCATAACCCTCGAGGAAGGTGGTCAACACCTTGATGTTTTGATAAAAGAGTGCAACTTAGTTTTTGGTTGCTCGGCCCTGAAACACATTTCTTCAAAGTCTAACTCATCGTAAGAAACATTTGAGAGTGGTTTTATCAACTTTCTTCTTTGGGTTTTCATTTTCTATTTTTCTCTTCTTTTTTTCTTTTGTTGACTCGCGGGTATATCTAGTAGAATCGGTACATCCTTTCCCTTGTCGTAGCAATCAAGACTAGAGTTTGAGTAGGCAACGGAAGGCGATTTCAATACTTCAACAACTTGAACCGTTTTCTTTTTTCGTTCCCGAGATATATCTAGTAGATACAAGATATTCTATTCTTGTCGTTGTAATAAAGACTAAAGTTTGAGTAAGCACCAATGATGATTTCAATACTTCAACCAACACATGAATATTTTTCAATTCATTAAGAGATTTGCTTCCGGTTCTTTTTTTGGAATTTCATTTTTGTTTTTTTTTTTCTTTCCAAAGAAAGAGTTTCAAACCTCTCATTCTTTAACAAAAGTAACTCTGAGGTCTCATTTCACAATTTGGGGCTTTAGGCCTCTCTTATATGGGGTTTAATCATGTTTTTTATTTAAAAACCTTCAATGGAGGGTTGCTTTCAGGATAATCGCTTAAAAAAAAGCTTATGATCGATATCTCTTAAATTGGGATTATTGTGAAATCCTCGGTTTTATTTTTTAGAATATCACTCGAAAGGAAGCGATGCTCTTGACTTTTTCCCTACTTATTTCCTAAAATCCGAAACATCGACTCTAGAATGGAATCAAGGTTTTATTATTTTATCAAAAAAAATTATTTCTCTTGAGGAATGGATTGAGAGTTTTATTTATGTTATTGAGACCGGGCCCGCAAACATACCAGGTAGCTTATGTATCTTCTCTCTTTTATTTTTTTTCAATGAAAAGAATTAGGTCTCCAAAGTTTGGGCATTAGTCCTTTGTCTATGTTGCAAGTTATACAAAATATTGCATTGGATTCTTTAACATAATATTCTTTCGAGGTCGAGGTTTAGACCGTTATGCGCGTGCTTAATATTATACAAAATATCTTTTAAGCACATCGAGATTGCTTGACACAATGAACTATTCACCTTCTATGTTAGATAGGTGGACAATTTCTCTAGAGAATATTTTATTAAGTAGGAAGGTTCCTTCCCATTTGGGTCGAAACATGCCTCTAGGGTCTTGGAGTTCCCGGTATTGTTTGAGAACTAGATCACCTTCTTTGAGTTCTAGGTTTGGCCTTCCTATTGAAAGTGTCTCACATGCTTTTTTGGTAGGCTTAGGTTTTACACAAAGCGTTCAACCTCCTATCCTCCATTAACTTTAGTTGATCATATCGAGTTTTGAGCTAGTCTTCTTCAATGACATTGATTTATAAGAGTATTCTTAGAGTTGGAATCTCAATTTTCATGGGTTATACGAAGTCCATGCTATAAACCAAAGAGTAGGGACTTTCATTCGTCGATGTTCGAGCGGTTTTATAATATCCCCATAAGGCGTATGGAAGCTTCTTGTGCTAGTCCTTATATGTTCTAATCATGTTCATGATTATCCTAATCATGTTTTTGTTTGCCGCTTCGACCGCACCATTGGTTTGGGGTCTATAGGGAGATGATTTGTGATGTTTGATCTTGAACTCGTGGAGTAGTTGCAACACTTTTCCTTGGAAGTGTCGACTATTGTCTGAAACTATGGCGTGATGAACTCTATATCTAGCGATGATACTAGTTCGGATGAACTTTGCTACTTGAGATGATTTCAAGACCTTGTTGAAGACTACTTCAACCCATTTGGTCAAGTATTCTTTAGCGACAAGTATGAACTCGTTTCTATTTGACGCTTAGTGATAGATTTTCCAATTACGTTAATTCCCCATGTGGAAAAGGACCAACGGGTTGTCATGTTCTAGAGGAGCGATGATGGTGTATGATTTAGGTTAGCATAGATTTGGCATTGATGACAACTTCTTATATAACTCAAATATTCTTGTTCGAGGTTTTGTTAATAATATCCTAGACGTAGTATTTTCTTGGTTAAAGTCATTCCTTTTATGTGTGGGCCAACTGTTCTTTCATACATATACTTCTTCGATGATTCTCTTGGATTCAGGATTATCTATGTAGAACATGTTTGACCATCGAAAGATTGACGGTAAAGCATGTTGGCAATCCAAACGTAATTGGTGGAATACTGGCGTAATGTCCATTATTCTTTAACTTGGAAGTGGGAAGGATATTCGCCATATTCAGTGTACGAGGGTTTAACAACATTCTCATAGGAAGTTCTACTCCCGATTCAAAAGCAGGTCGTTGCTTTTGTCGGATTTTCTAAGGTTTGAGTTTAATTCTTTCAGGAATTTGAGTCATGGCTACCAAAGTAGTCAGGGCATCCACGAAGTAGTTTTGACTTCTTGGAGTATGAATAAATAATACTTGGTCGAATTTGTTCATAAGTTTGGTCAAGTGGGCGTGGGAGGGTTTCATGTTTTCCCCTTTCACTTGCCACGTGCTATTGTATGAGGATATAATCAAGTTAGAGTCACCAAAAACTTTTATCTTGGTTTCCCCTTTTTCATATGCCAATTTGAGGCCTGAGAGGCATGCCTCATACTTGGCATCATTATTGGTGATGGGATATTCTAGTTTTATAGATATTTGGTTGTACTTCCCTTTCAGGTCAACTAAAAAAATTCTAATTTCATAACCCTGCTTTCCGAAAGCTCTGTCAAATATCAGTTTCCATGTGTCTGATGTTGTACTCATAATTCCCTCGTCGGGGAATTCGAGTTCGTATTCTGACTTAACAATGATGAGTTGGACAGCAAGGAATTCCACAACAACGCTTCTTTTGAAGAACTTTTGTACCATGTAGGTTATGTCATATTCGGATAACATCATCATCCATTTGTCTATCCTTGGTGAAAGAAGGGTTTGTTGGAATAAGAAGTGAATCAGAACCAATCTCGATACCAACTTTATAGTGTTGGCTTGCATGTACTGTCTCATCCTTTTGGTGACCCAATCTAAGGCCCAAAAAATTTTCTCAACTAGAGTGTAATAGCTAAAGTGTATTGAAGTTCACACATAGTCATCCTTTTACTGATGTAATACATAACTGTTTCGAGTTTGTCCTAGTTTTATTAAGCCAACAGGCTTCCATGGCTGTGTCTGTTACAATAAGGTATATGATGAGATGAATGTCGACTTTGGGCAGCATGAGTATGGGAGAGGATTTTAAATAATCCTTGATTATGTTAAATTCTTATTGACATTTTTCATCCCATACGAACTTGATATCATCACCAACTTAAAACACGAATCGCATGTCATAATAAGCTTAATGATGAATCGGCTAATGTATTGAATTTTATCTAAAAATTTGCGGACCTCTCTTTCATTTCGAGGGATAGGCATAGACATGATTGCTTCAATCTTAAAGAGAACGATTTTGATGCCACTCTGTGTGATTAAGAAGCCTAACATTATACCAGTTGTGACTTCGAATGTACAATTCTTCGAGTTGAGTCATATCCGATATTTTATGATTCTTTGTAGGAATTTCTCGAGGTTTAGGACATGTCCTTCTTCAAAAACATGTCGTCGACATATACTTCCACCTCCTTGTGGATCATGTCATGAAGGGTCATGATGGCTACCCTTTAATAGGTGGCTCCCATGTTCTTAAGACCGAAAGACATGACCCTATAATAGAAGGTTCTGACCTCTATTATAAATGTGGTTTTTCCTTTTTTTGCGGGGTTATTAGGATTTAGTTGTATCCTAAAAATCCATCCATGAATGACAACAATTCATGACCGACTGCATGATCGACTAGTATGTCTATGTGTGGTAGCAGAAAGTGCTTTATAGGACTAGCTTATTTGGATCTCGATAATCTAGACACACGCATAGGTTTTTGTCTTTCTTTAAGACGGGAACTACATTAGCAATCCAGGTAGGATTATCTACTACCTCGAGAAATCCAGCTTCGAGTTGCTTTCGGACTTCTTTCCGAATTTTGTGCATGACTTCCTCTTTCATCTTTCTGAGCTTTTAATTTATTTATTGTCTTAGTGTCATGATATAGAGGAATGTAATGTCGTATGATCTTTACATCAATGCCTGAAATATTTTTGTCTGACCAGGCGAAGACGTCTTTGTTGGTTTTCAGTAGCTCAATAATTTCCAAACGTTCTTGGGGGTTTAAACTTTGGTCGATCAGTACGATCTATGGATCATCAGCCGTGTTCAAATTGATTTCGATTATCTTTTTTGCGGTAGAGACAACCTCATCCTCAATTTCTAAGAAGTATTTAGTTTCGAAATTTAAGTCTGAGTAAAAGGAAAGATCATTTTTACTCATAGATTTGAAGTCTATTTCTTGTGTTACATTGAGGGGTTTATTACATTTAAGAGAAGATGATCCAATAAGATACTTATTCTTAGGTTTCTTACAATGTACATTATTTAATATCTCTACAAATTAGAGGAGAAAGAGTTCTACTTTCATCGATCACAGTATTGATGGATGAAATGGAGTGAGATTCTTAAGAACTGAGAGAGCTAGATTCTTGAGCTGGATCAACCGTCTTGGGAATCTGAGTCAAGTTTTCTAGGTTGTCATGTCAATAGTCTGTTCTTTTCCTAATCATATAAATATAAGGGATAGGATTATGAGGAAAACCTGAAAAGATTTTGAGACCTGGAAAATGTCTCTATAAATTTGGATTAGTAAAGGATTTGGGGAAGTAAAATTATATTGTGCTTTGTCCCTTGCGAATGAATTGTCCATTCAAGGTTGGTAGAACTTTTATGTATCCTTTAAATATCCTTTCCTTGCAGATTTCCATGAACTCAGTAGGGACGTATCCTAGACTGTGGCGATCCATGTTACAAAATAGTTGCGGGAATGATGTTATGCCTTTGGCGTTTGGGCCTAAACCCACGCTAGGAAAATATCTCATTTAACGCATCATTCTAATGGAGGGGAGGCGAAACATACTAAATTTAGGATGTTTCAATGAGTATTTACCATCTGAGAGGATTGAACATATCTCGAACCCTTTAGTTCAACCTCAAGGATATTAATGTGGGTAGACCCAATGACTATCGCGATCTAAGTTGCGCCATTGATTGTGATGAATTGGTCGTTGGCGATGAACCTGAGCTTTTGGTGTAGGGTAGAGGCTAAAGCCTTGGCTTGATGAAGCCATGGCCTTCCTAAGATTAGGTTATAGGAAGGTTTAATGTTGATGACACAAAAGTCAATTTGAAAGGGTATATGCCAACAATTTTGAAAGTACACTTGTGGCAACCCATTATCTCGAGGCGAGACCTATCGAAACCTTTAAAACACTTATCGAATTGAATGATCTTATCTCGGGATACACCTATCTTCTTAATAGTCCTCCAAGGACAGATTTTGAGAGCAGATCCATTGTCTATCAAGACCATCGAAATAGTATTTCCCTCCATTTGCACAGAAATGTAGAGGGCTTTGTTATGATTTGTTTTGGTTGATGGAAGATCCTTGTCTTTAAAGCCGATCATGTTGTGCTGCGAACTAACAAATATAGTCCATACTAGTTCCTCAGGGATGGTGTTGGTAGGGACATTAGCCTTGCTTAACTGATTCATGACCGTTTTCCTATACTCGATAGAGTACATCATGATTTCCTAGATGGAAATGTTGGCATTTGTCCTTTTTAGTTTATGTAAGAAGATGTCTCTTGGGATAAGAGCTCTGGGCTCATTTTCCCTTCCAATTCTTATAGGAAGTTGGGAGATGGATGGAACATTGGCCGGTGTGGTTTTCATGACTATGTTGAAAATCCATTCCACCACGTGTAGCCGCGATATCTATCGGGACATAGATGTGGGCAGACGTTTTTTACGTCCACCATTTAGAAGTCTCACAGGAGCGGGTGATGGACTTCTCTTTGGGAGAGGGATCGATTATGTTAATCTCTGGTTTAGTGTTATGGATCAGGTCCAATAACACATTAGAGTCAAGGGATGCTTCGTTAGTGGTAAGCATATAACAAGAATAGTCGCACTAAGTGTTCATACTTTCACAAGAATAGTCTGTCTGTTCTTGGAGAGAGAGGGTTTATAAGATTGTTTTTCTGAAGAATTTTTATCATCTGGCTAAAAGGCATTCTTAGTTCGTTAAAGAGACTGGGAGGTTTATGTGACTTTGGAGGTGTGACGAGTGGTTGTACATACCTTGGGCTCTAGAAACTTACTTGGGATCTCTTTTTAATGCACTTTCTCCTATTATGTAATGGTCACATTGTACACTTTTGTCTTTTCCTTTCTCGGGAAACGACTTAAGGGTGGGGTAGCTTTGACTACTTTTCTCTATTTCCTTCTTTTTCGATAGCATCATCGAGTTTATTGCCATTCATTGGTAATTTCTTCATTGTTTGGAAGGTTTTGATGGCGAATCTAATAGAATATTGCCTGTTAACATTTTCCAAAATCATATCGCTTTGTCACTGTTCGCTCGGGAGGGAATCAATTTCCTTTCTAACAGATTTCCATCTTTCGATAAACATGGAGTATTTCTCATTTTCTTCTTGTTTGATATTTTTCAACAACTTTTTCGTTCGTGGATGACATGCATTTAGAAGCGTTATATCAACGTTGTAGCTAGTTCATTTATGCTCTATAAGTAGACTACCTTTTACTGGTGATACCAACACAAAGCATCATCATCAAGATATCGGGGAAATAAGTGGAGAGGTGTGGTTCTCCAAGTCGCAATGGGGTCATTGCGGAGGCGTACATTTTGAAAAAGACTGATGAATCGCTTTTTCCTATGTACTTGGACAGGGCTGGAAGCTTGACGCCTACCGGAATAACTGATCGTTCGAAAACATTCATAGCATATTTCCAGTCATGATGTTCTTCGGTTCTTTTGCTCTTAGCTAAATTGTTTATTTAGACATGCATATCTTCTTGCATGGCTTCAACTTGAGTCATTTGGCATTTGTTAGGTCAAATTATTTTGACTAAGTGTTGAAATAATTTAACCACTGATATTTTTATGATGAAATAACTTATGAGTTTTGATACAGGTGTATTGAGACAATATGTTATGATACTTGGATCTAATGAGGGTCATTAGACTTATTTTGGCTTTCATTGCATAGAATTAGACGTACAGTTTAACTCATCGGAGTTAGACATGTAGTCTAATTGACGTGTAAAGAATTAGACAGATAGTCTAATGAATACATGGAATTAGACGTAAGTCTAATAAAAGTAGACATACAGTCTAACTCATCGAAGTTAGACGTGTAGTCTAATAGATGTAAAGAATTAGACGGATGATCTAATGAATACATGGAATTAGACGTAAGTTTAACAGAATTAGACGTACAGTCTAACTCATCGAAGTTAGATGTGTAGTCTAATAGATGTAAAGAACTAGACGGATGGTCTAATGAATACATGGAATTAGACGTAAGTCTAATAGAATTAGACGTACATCCCTGATGGAATATTTGGCGCACTACCAGTTCTGTACGGCCACGATCCTTGTGCTCAGAACCTGTTGTGTACAATGGAGGTTTTCCAATGGAAGAGTGCCACGTATCATTCTTGAAGACTCAACCGTTAGTTCCTGCTCAGTATTTAACAAATCTCAAGGACAACGGACAATCTGCTTCACAAAAAAGCGAATACAAAAAAACAAGCAATCTGATTTTTCATAAAGAGAAACTACTCAATCATCTTACTTACTAAACTGTGAAGCTTCTTTCTGATTGTACTGTGTGTGAATCGAGAGAGAGAGCTAGATAGAATCAAAACACCTTTACCTGAGTGATATTCTTTATCTTGTAATTGAACAGAAAGTATTATGTTCAATAGTGAGCTAAGTCTGTGTGTAAACTGTATTTGATTCTAATCATTTTATAGTGAATCCTTCCGGTGGTTGAAAGAAGGGGTGATGTAGGAGAGTTTCTCCGAACATCCATAAACAAACTACTGTGTTCTTCATTTCTGTCATCTTTTCATATTTCATCTTGTGCTTCAAACTCAAGTAAACAATTCCGCCTTGAATCCGTTTCAAGTGTTTACACAAGTTTGCGTAGAATAGAAAGCGAATCAAATCTCTAACAGGATTTCTTTCAAAATGTTTTTCATAAGCCTTCATCCTTAGTCAGACCCCGTCTCTATCGATAAAGACGATCCTATCAGCGTTCATATTCCATTAGCGGTGGTTGGTCAGCCACTGGAATTTGTTTTTCCTATGATCCCAGGGGGTTAGTTACCTCCTCAGGTTGTACCCGTGTGGTTAGGTTCATATCCTCTTTAGAGTCTTTGTAAAGAGAGACTTGTTCTTGAGGTTTTTGAACAGTAGGACGGGGGTTAATAGGGGTGAACATAACTGGGATAGCCTGGTTAAGTAATCAAGGAGAAGAAGGTATGTTTTAGGATGTATAGAGAATTTGTTGAATAGTTAAAGAAGTTGTGATCAACGCGAGTTTCTCTATTACATGCTGCAAATTCATTTCCCCGAACTTGGCCATTCAGACTGTTTCAAGTACGGAGGTCATCTGGTGGCGTATAAAACATCCGGTTTTGGATTTCTCTTTCTAGGGGGCGTGTCGGCTTGTCGGTTTGTCGGCTTGTCGTAGTCATAGACTGTTATGAAAATAAAGAGGTGAGGTTTTTGCAGTTGTAACACAATACAAATGCAATGTACATACATAAAAAATGAATCCTAGATAATAAACATCTCTTTTATGATTCGACTACCAAACATAGAGTTGTTGTATTCACACACTCACTTAGTTTGTTATAGGAGAGACTCTCTTGTTGATATTATACAGAGAGAGTCTAAAAGGAAAAAAATTAGGGATTACAGATTTATAGTTCTACTGTTGCTTATCCCCTTACTAGAAACTTCATTCACTTCAAGTTTCTTTACCCTCTCATATTCATCAAGAATGATGGTCAGGTAGTTCTTTCTCTCTTTTGGAATACTCATCTAAGAGGCATTGTACCATTTCTCGAGGTATCTCAAATAGTCCTTGTGATCGATTACCATGTCTATAACGATGGCATTTCCCATATAAGGGGGCATAAAGTCATGACCAAACTATTTGTAGAGGTCATTAATGTAGTAGTACGTAACCCATTCTAAGCCCAAAGAATTATCATGGGTTCCTCATTCATCATGTATGCCATTTTTTTGATAGGATACCATGGGAGAAAATCCCTAACTTTATCATCATTTTCCACGAGGGGTCTAAGTGAAGCCTTCTTCATTCTTTGATATTAAAGAGAATGGGACAAGATGTCTCTGGGACATACAAGCGGTATGCGCTCAAGCTTGTCAAGCAACCAGATATAGAGGATCAAAAGTGAGCCTCTTCTACTCACCTTAGAGGTTAAGAACGAGTCATTCAAACCCATCAGTGTTTCAGCCAATATGATACCAAAGGGGTCTTTATTTCGCATACGCATGTGGTATGCTACCTCCAAGATTTTGGAGGATGACTTGTCATTTGTTGGAGCCATGAAGAAATGGGAAAACATGAATGTCATCTTCATCAGGGAAGATCCCATAGTTAGGGGAACTTGTCCATCTTTGATTTCCAACTTTGTCCATTTCTAGAAGTCGATGACATTGTTTTTTAGGATTGTTTCGGATGTTGTATTAGTATATCCATATTCCTATTGTATGATCGTCTTTAAGGACATGGCTTCTACATGTGGTTTAAAGTGCATAATATTCTTGTTGTCCATCATTAGAATACCTCGAAATTCCTCTATAGTTGGGAACATATGTCTTTCTTCCATATAATAAACTCGTCATGTATGGCTTCATCTCCTTTGCATTTGAATCATGAAGGTAAGGTTTATTTTATAGTTTGTGAACCTCATGAAGGGGTCAGCACGTAAATCTTATGGTTCCACTCGTTTAGGTGGAAACTTTCAATCTATGGGATCAGCATAACATATGTTAGCATGGACATTATCTGTAATTGGAAATTCAAAACATTTACAAACATGCGTTTGTTTTGAATAGAAAAACCATATTTGAGATGCTCACTTAGTTTATACATGTATACATACAATACATTAATAGTAGTTGTAAACACTCATTTTTGTTCCCCAAAATTTATATTTTTAAATAAATCTGGAGCCTATCAAATGATTTTTGTTTGAAAATATAAAATTATTTTTTGGAGAAATAATATCATATCTTGTAAATAAAATAAAAAATATTTTTATAAATAGGTTGAAGTTTAAATTATTTAATTTATTATTAAATATGTTATTTTATTTTATATGATAAAATAAATAAGTAAATAAGTAGGCTAATGTTTATATATATATATATATATATATATATATTTGTTTATTTATGCAAATAAATAGGATAAATAAAATTAATAAATATTAATTTTGATTTAAAGGGAAACGTAGTTCGACTAGGTCTAACTCCTTTAGACGGAGTCTGAAGGGAAACGTAGTTAGACGAAGTCTAACTCCTTTAGACGGAGTCTAAAAAGAAATGTAGTTAGACGAGGTCTAACATCTTCAGACGGAGTCTAAAGGGAAACGTAGTTCGATGAGGTATAATTCTTTCAGATGGTGTCTGAAGGGAAACGTAGTTAGACGAGGTTTAACTCCTTCAGACGGAGTTCAAAGGGAAACGTAGTTAGACAAGGTCTAACTCTTTCAGACGGAGTCTAAAGGGAAACGTATTTAGACGAGGTCTAACTCCTTCAGACAAAGTCTGAAGGGAAACGTAGATAGACGAGGTCTAACTCCTTCAGACGGAGTCTGAAGGAAAACGTAGTTAGACGAGGTCTAACTCCTTCAGACGGAGTCTAAAGGGAAATATAGTTAGACGAGGTCTAACATCTTCAGACGGAGTCTAAAGGGAAACGTAGTTCGATGAGGTATAATTCCTTCAGATAGTGTCTGAAGGGAAACGTAGTTAGACGAAGTTTAACTCCTTCAGACGGAGTTCAAAGGGAAACGTAGTTAGACGAGGTCTAACTCTTTCAGACGGAGTCTGAAGGGAAACGTAGTTAGACGAGGTCTAACTCCTTCAGAAGGAGTCTGAAGGGATACGTAGTTAGACGAGGTCTAACTCCTTCAGACGGAGTCTGAAGGGATACGTAGTTAGACATGGTCTAACTCCTTCAGACGCGCTCTAAAGGGAAACGTAGTTAGACGAGGTCTAACTTCTTTTGATGTGGTCTGAAGGGATACGTAGTTACACGAGGTCTAACTCCTTCAGACGCGGTCTAAAGAAGAATGTCGGATGTGCTTATCTAGAAATCGGTCTGGATAAACTACCGGACGTTTCTATAAAATACTGAGTTAATATAAAAACGGAAGCTCACAAACTACCGGACACGCCTTTATAAAATACCGAAGAGGATATAAAACTAGAGGTGCTTATCCAATAACCGATTTGAATAAACTACCGAACAAGTCTTGATGGAATGCCTAAGTCATGTAAAAATCGGAGACGCGTCTATATAAAACCGATCTCATATAATACTGGAAGTGCCTCTTTGCAGAAACTGAAATTTGATCAAATGCCGAATTTGATCAACTACCGGACAACTTTCCTTTCCGATTTCTTCAATCTGCACAAAGTTAATTTAACACAACTCAGTTTTTATTTATACACTACAATTTATTAAATACTTTAACTTAACAATTTCTCCATTTTTGATTATTTAAACTAAATATTCAAAACATGTTATTATTTTAATCGTTGGCTAATTATCCTAAGTTAATTGTCTACTTTAATCTAACAATTTCTCCCTCTTTGATTGTTTAAAATAAATTATCAAAGTCAGTGATATGTATCTAGCAATTTCTCCCTTTTTAATTGTTTTACCCTAAAATAATCAAAACTAGTAGTTAATCAAATTTTAAACATGCATCATTTGACTTTGTTGGGTCAAATTATTTTGACTAAAATGATCTAGGGAATAAGTTTATTTAATGCTGACATTATTTTGATGATATATTGTTAGGATCGGGATCGCCCTAGAAGGACCGGGGTTCTGGTTTCTTAAGGGTGAACGCTTAACAACACAACACACATTGATAATAGTCTGGTTAGAGACTAGAACCGCTTCTTAACACTACACAAGCTGTCACAAATCTCTTGAATTGGGTTCAAGTGCGGAAGTGATTTGTTTCAGCTTGAAGCAACACACACAGTTCGGTTTGAAAGGTATTTAAGATATCGGTTTAAGGAGAGAACCGGTTTGATCTAGGAATATATTAGTTATCTCAGTTTAGATGTTTCGGTTAGATTTGAGTGAGTAAGCCGGAATATGAAAGAAAATAACACGAGATAAGATTTTATGGATGTTCGGAGTTTAATCTCCTACGTCACCCCTTCTTCTCAAACAGTGAGAAGCATATTCACTAAGGAATATTACACAACCACAACACACAATCCGAACGAGTCTTATTTACTTCTTGTCGGTTACACCACTCACAATGATGTAATACAATACTTTTTACTCAATAGTAAAATACACACACAATACAAGAACACTTTCGGGATTTCAATCACTATTCAAAGTCGTGCGTAAGATCTTATGTTTCTGTTACTTCTCTCTTGTATGAGCTTTTTCGTAAATGATCTCATGCGTATATGTCTTCGGCACCATAAACTTCTATTTATTTGAAAAATATGACAACGGTCTTATTTTCTCTATCCAAGAGATTGGTCATCTGAAACCGGTAATGATTAAGGGACTTGCACGCCTTTCCTCTTGGACAGATCATTTTGGACACATGGCAGACATGCACTTAGTCGGCTTGCATTTTGGACACATGGCAGACATGCATTTATCATATTTCTCTCTCATGAGTTGATTGGTCAGCCGGGCCGGCTAGAGTAGGTAGCTATGCGGTAACTTTGCTTTTTTTTAATGTGGCAGTCATGCATGAGGTGGCCGCCTGCACCATGAACGTTGCTTGTAATCTTGGGTAAGATCTGCAATCATTAGATTTCGCATGCCTTATCTCAGAATCTTCTTTTGCATATTCCCAAGAGATATTCATTACGTCATTTTCAGATTATTCATAATTTTTGAATAATCTTCCCATTGGCTTTAGGATCTTTAATGCGTTGAGTCAGCCGAACATTTTCGGTTTACAGCTTAAACCGGGCCTAAGGCTGAGCCGTTCTGGATTTTTGCACAAATGTTGAACCTGTTCGTATTTTATCTCAAACTTGAGAATGCTGAAGGTATTTATTAGCCGGAGCTAAGAGCAATTAAATAATCGGAGCTCATGCTTCATTAAGTGCCGTTTGACCGAATCGGTTGATCAAACTTCTCGACTGAGTCGGTTGACCAAACTGTTTGACCGAGCCGGTTGACCGAACTCTGGTTGACAGATCTTCACTTCGAACCAAAGTCGAACTACCGAACCGGTATACATTGCCGAGTCAATCTTGCCTACATAGAGATTTCGGTATTTTGCTCTGAAATAGCAAAACTTTAAATATTATTTACAGTCAGTGAGATTTGATCCTTAGTCACCTGTGTGACAAGCAATAATGTTTACCACTACACTACAGCACATTCTTGTTATATTTAAACGAATTAATATACTTGATATAACTTAGCGGTTTAACATATATATTTGAACTTAGTTTATCTATTCATTAAATTTTCATAAGTTCTAACAATTTCTCCTTTTTTTTATTTAGAATAAATATTCAAAACTTGTAATCGTTGGCCGGTTTAAAATTAACTTACTTAATTTTTCTAACAATTTCTTCCTTTTTGATTATTTAGAATAAATATTCAAAACTTGTAATCGTTGGCGGTTTTAAAATTAACTTACTTAATTTTTCTAACAATTTCTCCATTTTTTATTATTTAGAATAAATATTCAAAACTTGTAATCGTTGGCCGGTTTTAAAATTTAAATCAGTTTAGAAATTATTGTAGTCTAACAATCCTAAAATATTTCTAAGGGAAGAAAACTTAGACTCGAGAAGTGGCTTTGTGAGGATATTGATCACTTCATGCTTGTTCCCTTTATGTGATGTAGTTGGCTGTCCGGATGCAATGTTGTCTTTTCCAAGCTTTTGTCTTGATTTACCTACATTCATAGACAATAGAAAATATGGTCCCCATTTTTCTTTGGGTCCGTGGCTTATTAACCCCTTAGAAATCCATACTTTGATTATTTTGATAGTTTTTTCCATTGTGTGTATGTATAGTATATCTACCTGCTGATTATTTAACTTTAAATGATGATTTTCGGTAAACATCTCTTGACTTTCGGTCATGTTTTTCTTCGCCATACAAACTAGCTGTCCTTCTCTCAGGTTTCAGCCAGCTTGAAGTTGGCTTTACATAAATAATCTCATCCTTTGAAGTTAAATCATTACAGCTTGTAATTTCTTCTTTGAGCTTCTCGTTCACAGATGAGATCTCACTTATTGAAACATCAACCTCTTTGATTTGACATGAACAATTTGAACTATCAGCCATGTTTTTTGAAATAGTTTGATTAAGAGATCCTTACAGTTTTCTGAACTTAATGACCATGTCATTGAGTGCAGCAATTAAATCATCTTGGGTAAAATCATCAAAGGAGGGATCAAATACCTTAGATTCTATCTTAGTCGTGAAGTAGGTTTCAACTTTATCATCACTGTCGCTGGATGATGAGTCGTCCGAATCGCTATCGGCCCATTTTCCCTTGCTTTCAGCAGCCATTAGAGCCTTCTGTTCTTTCTGGTTCTCCTTTATTTGGTCACTACCTTCAAACAGTTCGATCAAACTTTCCCACACTTCTTTTCTCGTTTTGCATTCCATGACTTTCTCGAAAGTTTTTATGTCTACAGATTTGAATAAATGTCTCATGCAATGGTTGTCTAGGTTGTTTCTTCTCCTATCTTCAGCTATCCATTCACCTTTCTCCTTTTCAATCTTTATCGAACCTTCCTTTAGGATGGTGCTCATTTCATCATCCAACGTGATCAGATGTAGGTACATTTGTTTCTTCCAGTCACTAAATGCTTCACTATTTAGCATCGGTGGCTTGTCGATGTGGGTCATGCTTCCCATCTTCTTCGGTTGCATGAGTGTTAAGAACCTCGCTCTGATACCACTTGTTAGGATTGGGATCGCCCTTGGAGGACCGGGGTTCCGGTTTCTTAAGGGTGAACGCTTAACAACACAACACACACTAGTAATAGTCCGGTTAGAGACTAAAACCGCTTCTTAACACTACACAAGCTGTCACAAACCTCTTGAACCGGGTTCAAGTGCGGAAGTGATTTGTTTCAGCTTGAAGCAACACACACAGTTCGGTTTGGAAGGTATTTAGGAGATATCGGTTTAAGGAGAGAATTGGTTTAATCTAAGAATATATTAGTGATCTCGGTTTAGATGTTTCGGTTAGATTTGAGTGAGTAAGCCGAAAAATGAAAGCAAAGAACATGAGACAAGATTTTATGGATGTTCGGAGTTTAATCTCCTACGTCACCCCTTCTTCTCAAACAGTGAGAAGGATATTCACTAAGGAATATTACACAACCACAACACACAATCCGAACGAGTCTTATTTACTGCTCGTCGGTTACACCACTCACAATGATGTAATACAATACTTTATACTCAATAGTAAAATACACACACAATACAAGAACACTTTCGGGATTTCAATCACTATTTGATGTTGTGCGTAAGATCTTATGTTTCTGTTACTTCTCTCTTGTATGAGCTTTTTCTTAAATGATCTCACGCGTATATGTCTTCGGCACCATAAACTTTTATTTATATGAAAAATATAACAACAATCATATTTTCTCTCACTAGGAGATTGGTCATCTGAAACCGGTTATGATCAAGGGACTTGCACGCCTTTCCTCTTGGACAGATCATTTTGGACACATGGAAAACATGCACTTAGCCAGCTTAAATTTTGGACACATGGCAGACATGCATTTATCATATTTCTCTCTCATGAGTTGATTGGTCAGTCGGGCCGGCTAGAGTAGGTAGCTATGCGGTAACTTTGCTTTTTGTACATGTGGCAGCAATGTATGAGGCGAGCGCCTGCACCATGAAGGTTGCTTGTAATCTTGGGTAAGATCTGCAATCATTAGATTTCGCATGCCTTATCTCAGAATCTTCTTTTGCATATTCCCAAGAGATATTCATTACGTCATTTTCAGATTATTCATAATTTTTGAATAATTTTCCCGTTGGCTTTAGGATCTTTAATGCGTTGAGCCAGCAGAACATTTTCGGTTTGCAACTTAAACTAGGCCTGAGATTGAGTCGTTCCGGATTTTTGCACAAATGTTGAACATGTCCGGCTTTTATCTCAAACCTGAGAATGCTGAAGGTATTTATTAGCCGGAGCTGAGAGCAATTAAATAACCGGAGCTCATGCTTCATTAAATGTCGTTTGACGAAACCGGTTGACCGATCTTCACTTCGAACCGAAATCGAACTACTGAACCAGTATACATTGCCGAGCCGATCTTGCCTACATAGAGATTTCGGTATTTTGTTCAGCTTCCCTGAAATAGCAAAACTTTAAATATTATTTGCAGTCGGTAAGATTTAGTGTTTACCACAACGCTACAGCACCTTCTTATTATATTTAAACCAATTAATATACTTGATATAACTCAGCGGTTTAACATATATATTTGAACTTAGTTTTATCTATTCATTAAAATTTTCATAAGTTCTAACAATTATTTTCTAACAATTTCTCCATTTTTGATTATTTAGAATAAATATTCAAAACTTTTAATCGTTGACGGTTTAAAATTAACTTACTTAATTTTTCTAACATATATTTTAAACTTAGTTGTGAATAAAGTTTAGTGGTATATTTTTTTGTGCAAGAATAAATCTAAAAGACAGTGCTACCTTAGACGCGGTCTAAAGTAAGTTGTCTTAGATGTCTTACGTAGTTAGACGAGGTCTAACTCCTTCAGATGGAATGTGAAGGGAAATATAGTTAGTCGAGGTCTAACTCCTTCAGACAGAGTCTAAAGGGAAACGTAGTTAGACGAGGTCTAACTCCTTCAGACGGAGTCTGAAGGGAAACGTAGTTCGACGAGGTTTAACTCCTTTAGAAAA
This sequence comes from Impatiens glandulifera, assembly GCF_907164915.1. Taxonomy (NCBI): domain Eukaryota; kingdom Viridiplantae; phylum Streptophyta; class Magnoliopsida; order Ericales; family Balsaminaceae; genus Impatiens; species Impatiens glandulifera. The sequence continues at coordinate 27,536,649 of NC_061863.1, forward strand.
AGTTTGAAGGTAAACGAAGTTAGACGAAGTCGAACTTCTTCAGACAGAGTCTGAAGGCAAATGTAGTTCGACGAGGTGTAACTCCTTCAAACGGAGTCTGAAGGGAAACGTAGTTCGAAGAGGTCTAACTCCTTCAGACGAAGTCTGAAGGGAAACGTAATTAGACGAGGTCTAACACCTTCAGATGGAGTCTGAAGGGAAACATAGTTCGACGAGGTTTAACTCCTTCAAACGGAGTCTTAAGGGAAACGTAGTTCGACGAGATCTAACTCCTTCAGACGGAGTCTGAAGGAAAACGTAGTTAGACGAGGTATAATCTTTCTAACGGAGTCTAAAGGGAAACGTAGTTAGACGAGGTCTAACTCCTCCAGACGAAGTCTGAAGGGAAACGTAGTTAGATGAGGTCTAACATCTTCAAACGGAGTCTGAAGAGAAACGTAGTTAGACGAGGTCTAATTCCTTCACCGGAGTCTGAAGGGAAACGTAGTTAGACGAGGTCTAACTCCTTCAGACGGAGTTTGAAGGGAAATATAGTTAGACGAGGTCTAACTCCTTCAAACGCGCTCTAAAGGGAAACGTAGTTAGATGAGGTCTAACTCCTTCAAACGGAGTCTGAAGCTAAACGTAGTTAGACGAGGTCTAACACCTTCAGACGAAGTCTTCTGGGAAACGTAGTTAGACGAGGTCTAACTCTTTCATACGGAGTCTAAAGGGAAACGTGGTTAGACGAGGTGTAACTCCTTCAGACGGAGTCTGAAGGGATATGTAGTTAGACGAGGTCTAACTCCTTCAGACGCGCTCTAAAGGAAAACGTAGTTAGATGAGGTCTAACTCCTTCTGACGTGGTCTGAAGGGATACGTAGTTAGACGAGGTCTAACTCCTTCAGACGTGGTCTAAACAAGAACGTATGATGCCTTAGTTTAGCAGTTGTCTAAAGGAAGCATATGTCTACCCACGGTCAATTAGTTGCCTGCTCCACTTCTTTCAGTAGTCTGACAATCCAGTTAATTCCATCAATGAATGAATGACACGTACGCGAATATCTCTCAACCTTATTTCCAGTACAAGACAATATTAGAGGATATTCAGGGCACTACTTGTTTAGTACAGCCACGATCCAAACATTCAAAGCCTATTGTACTCTCATACTATAGGGGGTTGTCCAACGGACACATGCCACGTGTCCTCAAAGAATATTCAATCCCTGGTGTATCTCAATTATATATGGAAGCCAAAGGACAACGGTCGAACCGCTTCACACATTCAATTCAAGAAAGTTTGTGAAATCAAACATCTCTCTATCTAGTTGTAATCACATGTAATTGTATACAGCATTTTCTGTGAGAAATCTCAGTGTGGTAAGTTGAACAAAGGTTTTTTTTCAACAAAGAGTTAGCTAGATCAGTGAGTTGTAGTTGTTTCAAAGTATTTAGTGGATATCCTTTCGGTTGTGGATGAAGGAGTGACGTAGGAGGTTTATCTCCGAACATCCATAAAACTTCCAGTGTTTTTTACTTTCTGTCCAGGCGGGATACTAATGCTGAAGGTTTGGATTCGGTTGAAAAGAAGGTGCTTCTATGCGATGAAGGCCTTGAGTCTAAACGGGATAAACTTGATAGTGAGATCAGGTTTTGGAAGAAAGTCGCTGCTTCAAGATGGGAAACAGTAGGTCATTTGCATTCAGTTTTTTAAAGCTTCAAATCTAATGAATACTTCCGCACTTGAATCTGTTTCAAGAGTTTGCAGGATTTGCAAAGAATAGGAACAGATTTTTATTTTTTTTAGAAGTTTTGGGTTCAAGCCGGTTAGACGATAAGTTTTGCGTCTAGTTTAATGTTAAGTTACAGGATATATGTTTAATATTTATGATCACATATTTTATATACGTTTATTTTAAATTATTTAAGATATTATGCATTATACATTATAAAATATTTATATTATAATGTATATAATTAAAAGATTCCTTTAAATAATAACAAAACTTAAAATAAATATTTTTTTTGATAACTATAAACTAAACTTTTTTGACTTATTTTGCTTTACCAGTAAATAATAAAAAAAAGTTAGTTAATAAATAAAATATCAAAATATTTTCTTATGATATTTTATCAAGATTGCCATAATCTCTCCAAAATATATATATATATATAATAGATTACATTTTATTGAAAAGATAATGCAATCTTTATTAATAGATAAAGATTATGATATATATTATAGATAAGAAAATAAAATTATTGACAAAATATAATCCTTTATTAATGAGATTATGACAATATTTATTAAAGTTATAATAAGATATTATATTAATATTTTTTTAACTAAATTGATTTTTATTGTTTAAATTAGACTACTACTATATAAATCAAATAACTAATTATACATTGCATAATAAATTATAAACATTTTAGTGTAATAGCTATGGAAAATATATCAATTAAATTTTTGATATGTTTCTTACTTATTTCTGGTATATATTTCATTTTCTACATGATTTTATTTCTGGATTATTTATGTTTATAAAATGTAATAAACATAAATTATATTATATTTTATATAATTTTTTAATAATATCTCTATTGTTAATTTATGATTTATTATATAAATTAATTCAAATACAACAAAAAATAAATAGTATTTTTTAATACTGTATTTTATTTTTGGAAAAATATACTGTATATTTTTGTTTATTGACTTAAATCTTATTTTTTTATATCTTTTATTTAACATTAAATTTTGATCAATATTATTTTTATCTTTTACCCTTATAATTTGTTTTATTTATAATTGCATTATAGGAATACGAGTTGTCTTTTTATGTCAATATTTTAAACTCTCAACCATTTCACCATTTAACAAAAATAAGAATATGATATTGACATTTTAATTTGTTTACTTTAAAAATGGAATGTTTTTTATGAATTTTTTTACTTATGTTGATTATTATGTCTAATGAATAATATGGAATAAATAAAAGGTTGTTTATTTTCTCTTTTAACATTATTTTATTTTTAATTATTTTTATTTAAATATTATAGGTATTAACATGGTTATACATGGTCAACAGAATTATACAAATTCAGATGACATCAACAAAGGTAGAGTATATACATTAATATTTACTAAGTTTTTATTATTTAAAAATTGGCTTAGATTTATATTTTTATTTATCTTAATTTGAATAATAAAATAATGGAATCATTTAAAGCTACATGTACCAAGTATAAATATATATTATGAGGATGAAATATTTATTTTATGATGTACAAATTAAATATTTATTTTATGATATACAAATTAAATATTTATAAGAAAATCTTATGGTTGGACTACAGATTTTGGATTGCTAGTAAGAACAATAAGTTTAGGCAATATATTATTGTTTTATAAATGTAATATAAGCTTCATATCAATTATAAAAACAATTATCAGTTATTAAAAGGATATAGATTGACAATAATTAATATATAATCATATTAACATAATTGATTTATATATTTTATATTTATAATATATTATTTGTATCGCAGAACTTAATATAGAATCTAAAGGGACGGACCAAGTTATTTTCAGCTCTTGCATTCATCCGAGATCCTGCAGAGATATAACTCCATGTTTTTGCTGCGTTAAAACTGGTATATCTAAATGTTTTGTAACAATAAAAAGCTGTAAATTTGTTTGTATGAACTCTTAGGAGGGCAAGAGAATTAAAAAAAATAAAGCTATAATAATAATAATTTATACAAATATGTTTTCAAGTTTTCAATAGTAGATTCATAATATAAATTTAAAAATAACTAATGAATGTTTATTAAAACAATATATATTATATTTCATATTAATCCAATAATGAGATATTTAAATAGGATAAAAATGTAAATATGGTGTATTAGATAATATATTATATATATTCTTGGCACTGAATCTTTGTTTAAATAAGAAAAAATAAAATAATTATAAAAATACAATAATGTTATCTAATCTTAATACAAAACACTATAAGACACCTGCTAAGTTAAATCAAGCCAGATCAAAGATTATTCACTAAAATTCATTTAAGGTAACAAAAGAAAAGATTTAAAAATTAAGATTACTTTTAAAATTGAAATAAAATCTCTATTTTATTCGTCCAAATTATTGTAGCAAAATAAATTTCATACTTTAAACTATTAAAAGTAGTTTAAAGTAGAGGTTAGTTAAAATTTGAAATTAACATACCATCCTAGGCAAAGCTAATTCTAAATGACGCTGAAAATAAAATAAAAATTGTTATTCATCATCATGTTTATAACATTATTTATTTGTTCATTTCAATAAATTTATATATTTTGAAGTTTATGTTTTGACAAACTAAGTTTATTTGTAAGTAAAATAAAACAATTTCAAATTCACTTAATAGAAAATATTATAACTCCTTTTAAAGTATAAAAAATATGTAGTAACACGATAAAATCACTCAGAAAACGGACTAAGTTGTACATTAAAATGAATTATTCTTTTTTATAATAGAAAGATCTTATAAAATAAATTATACTTTATAGTTAAAGTAATAACTTATCCTCCTTTCACAATTAATCGAGTTAGAGAATTAATTACAGGGTGACCATGCGTCTCTTTTAATATTTTTCGATTTTAAGAAATAGATCTCAAAATATTATGTCGTCACCAATTTTTTTCGCAAAATTAGGAAAATATAATTTTTTTATATATATAAACACCAAAAATGAGAGATTCTAATTTATGGTATCGTTGCTTGGTTACGTGTAAAAAAATGCTTCGAGGCTATTCCCCACATATCCGTCTAGTTATACGATTTCTACTATTATATTTTTGTCCTTTTAAAAAATATTTATTTTATTCTTAATTTTTATTTATTTTTTTAACTCGGATTAAAATTGTCCTACCGTGTAAATTTTAGTGCAAAATTTGGTTTTCATGTAAATGGTCGACCATTTATCAAAAAGCACGAACTAATTCCGTAATTTCTTGAAAAAAATATTACATCAAAACATGAGTCTTTTAATTTTTTGTGACGAAACATCTCTTTGGGTTCACCACCCTATTCTCGTAGAGGATCATCTTTGGTCCTCTACTTTTGATTGTTGGACAAGTTGTACTTTTTGCCACGTACTTCACTCCCTTATCCGTCCATTGCATTTCTTCAGTTGCAAAGGCTAGAGAATATCAATTTGCATTATACTATTATGGACGATTGTCATCTCCGTTTCATCATTCCATGGTATCACTGTCATCACTGTATGGGGATTGGAGGTGGCTAAGTTCTACGGTACTACCTGGTACTACCTCTCTATTCAGACAGTTCAACATGTGTAGTGTCATTCCATAGGAAGGTGTTGTCCCTCGACGCAATGGTCCCATTTTGAGTATATTTATCACACTTATCCATCCTTGTGGGATAGTGCGATTCAAATCAAGTTTCTAACGCCTTCGATCAATGTTGTTGCAGAAGCCAATCTGCTTTACCATCCATTCATCATTGAGGAGGAGGTCGATCTTATTTCGGAGGATGAAGACAAAGAAGAAGATGACGAGATGAGCTCTTTGTTTTCTTTTACTTTCTGTCATCTTATTATGAATTGCTTTACTACATTTATAAATTCATTGTGTACACGAGTAATAGCCACTTTCTAATTGTACGAACTATCTTATCTCGATGTTATAATGGATTTAGAAATCAAGTGTCTATTTCTATTCTTGACAGGATTTGCATAGTTGGTAACATGTATTGCGACGTAATTAGTCAAACAATTGCTTGAATACATGTGGTGATGTTATTGTGTTCCATTCTATTTTGCATACATGGAATTAGAAGGAATAAACGTTCATAACATAAAATGTATTTCTTAAAAAATTAAAACATACTTACTGAAGTTATTTTTAAGCTCTGTTTTGTACAGGTTATGAATTCATCTTTTTCAGACATGATATTCATGTATGTGAGAGGTTCCTTAAAGACACCCCTTCTTGTATCTTAAATAGGCTATACGATATTCTATCTTTAGCATATTTAAAGATAGACACTAGACTCATGGCACACATGTAACAGAAGTGGGATGGCCTTACACGTTCGTATGTCATTGGCTCACATCGTATCGCTCCTACTATTGACGAGTTTCATTCCATTTTGCGCTCCCCTTCCAGGCATCATATGGACCTCCCGCTGGCGAAGGATGCATGGCCTTCTCAAGAACTCCTTCTGAAGTGTTTTGCGACTGGTGAGTATACGTCCTATTTTTTTTGTTTCAAACGGTAACATAGCCATGAGGTAGAATCTGCTGGAGTGTTCTGATGGCCGTGAAGACCCAAACATTACCAACCGAAATATTCTAGTTATGCTAATGGCCCATTTTATTTCTTTGCCTAGAGATGGGTCAGCGACCTTTCTCACACATGCTAGAGGTCGTTTTACTGATGGAGGATTCCCAACGCAATACGTCTGGGCTTATCCTTGCTAAGACCATACTCAGGGTGCGCCAAACTATTCTTGGGCAGACCCACACGTCATCGAGAGTGTCCCCCCTCATTCTATATCTCTAGATGATAGAAAAACTCAACTTTATTCCTACTACGGTTGATGGGCTCTATTATGGTCACACCATGATGCTTGAGTAAAAAGTTGTTGCAGCTCAATGCCATCATCCTATCTATGATTATCATTCCATCCAGTTCACGGTTCCTTCATACCATATTTTGGACATCGCAACCTTAATGGAGGACCATCCTTTCATTGTGTTACTTGGCTTGATAAAAATTACCTCATATTGTACAATGTACCTGAGAAAATAGATAGGCAAGTGTTTGGGCATTAAAGTAGTGGATCCATGTCCTATAGTTGAAGGACCTATCACGACAGAGTTGTACGAGGCTTATGCATGCTTATGGCAGGATGTGTATAGGTTGTCACCAATGCAGTACTGGATTGACATCATCATTAGGGATATGAACCTTCATTGGGAGACATATGAGGAAATGAATATGTCATTAAGCGATGGAGATTCTTCAGTATATGAGGACCATGAGCTTGATGTTTATTCTCCGATTTAGGGACATATTGCTCTTTTGGACCAGACTAGTGTGGTACATGGTAGGCCCGATCACGAGGTGGTCAATGAGATAAAATCAAATGTGTCTCTCCCTTCTAATTATGGCTCGATCTCTCCATAAGACAAGGGACCGACAAGTTCGGAAGGCTCTCACCTTGAGACAAATCTAGAGGAGGATCTAAACTATGATTTTGATCCTTAATGTCTTTTAGGCATAGATTTATTTTAGGTTTGTTTATGTCATGCACAACATGTTGTGTGCATGAGTAAAACTATAATATTTTATGATTGTAATAAAACTATCCTTTGGGATGTAACCTTTTATAAATGAAAATTTAGTTATTAGCTTTGAATGTCTATTTCTATTCATGACATGTTTACCTTTATTTCAATGAATGTGGATACACGATTTTTCTTTCAAAAAACACCCTTATTACCATAGTAACATGTCTCTCGAACATAGTGTTACCATTGATGAATTTATGAAAGACACAATATCTTAGAAGTGTTTTTCTCATAAAGAGTATGACCTTTTAGGATTCCAATAAATGAAAGAAAGATTCTAATACAACGGCTATCCCTTGCGATTATGATAAGGAGAATGCAATCATCCTAGTTGTTGCATCAACGGCTCGCGTGTGGGAGATTGTGCTAAAGGCTCTAGAAGCTAATTCAAAGATCAAGAAGAACAAGGCCAACTTTAGTTGGGAAGTGCTTGAGGATAGAAAGAGTATCCCTAAGACCAAAACCGGTGTCAATGCCACTAAGTCCAACATTGAAATTAAGGATAGTTTCTTAAAAGCCTTATAATCAAATAAGTAGCGAGAGAATGCTAAAGTAATATTTTCTTTGAAAAAGGTAGAGAAAGAAGATGGTGTTAATGCCACTAGATCCGACGTTGAAATTAAGGATAGTTTCTTAAAAGCCTTAGAATCAGATAAGTAGCGAGAGAATGCTAAAGTAGAATTTTCTTAAAAAAAAGGTAGAGAAATCAAATGTTACTCTTGATATCGCTCATGTTATTACCCATGTTTCTTCTCCCAATGTGGTGTTGGCACAACTCAAAAAAACGTGTGCCAACATATACATTTGAGAATTATTAATGTCTTTTGTAGAGCATTGTTAGGCATGCTCGCATAATTAAACAACAAGGTCATTTCTATTGACCTAACCCCTACATAATTAGTGGCCATGGCCATATGCGCCACTCCAGCCTGTACCATTTCTTTCAATAACGAGGACATGCCTCCTTGGGGCCCAAGTCACGCCAAAGTATTGTATATTTCAGTGCGCATGGAGGGTAATCTAGTTCCCATGTACCTAATTAACATATGTCCATGGCACACATTGGTTATGATAGGAGTTTCTCAAGATATGTTGTTTCATTCTAACCTATGTGTGTGGGGATTTGACAAATTGAAATGAGAGATAATGGGGAATTTTAAAACTACTGTCAAAGTGTTTGGAATTCCCTTTGAAATAGAATTCATCGTTATAAACATGCAACCCTCCTACAATTTGATCCTAAGAAGACCATAGTTACATCAAGCAAGTGATGCAGCGTCTACGCTACACTAGAAGATGAGATTCACTCACCAGGGAAAATATTAATGTGGAAGGGGAAAAATGTACATCTGTTAGTTTGACTACTTTTGTGGTAAGCCAAGAGGTAGAACTCAATGATTTTGAATTCAATTTTATTTCTCATCCCTAGCAATGCGTCTTAACAAGATTGAGCGAGCGAGTAAGCAACAAGTATGACAAGAAACAATCATACATAAGAATTTGTAGAGTTTAGTTTCATGTTCATAGGTTAGGTTCCTCTTGTCTTGAACCATCCCAATATCTCCTTTTGATAAAGTCATGTAATGCAAAATTAGAGTATTGTCATATGTTTGACTGCAATATTAAAAATTGTTTTCTGCACATGAATTTACTAGATAGGATATCGATATACCTTTATGTTAAACTAGAAAGAGTGAAATTGAACTCGTTTTCAAAATTCCCTAGTCTAAACTAGGGGCATTTTTACAAAATTTGTGCAGAGATTCGTTCTATCTTTCTACCACCCGTCGAGCTTAAGATACCCACGCTTAGTGTACTCTTTGAGATCCATGTTATCGAAGATGATTGACTCAAGTCGAGATACAGTCAATTATCTCTCAGGGAAGATAAGAGGCTGGACGCTTTGTGTAAAACTCATGTTTATCAGTGTCGCATTTTGAAGGCTTTCAACAAGAAGGTCAAGCCTCGACAATTGTTGGCATGAGATTTAGTTCTCCGTAAGATTCGAGAGCTTCAAGATCCAAGAAGGAAATTCCAATTACCATGGGAAAGACCTTATGTCATCAATCAAGTTTTCTTAAGGGGTGATGCACGTCTCACTTCGATGGATGGTGACGATCTCTCTGCCTCGTATAATCTTAACATGCTTAAGAAAAACTTTGTCTGAAAGCGGGGTAGTGAAATCCCTGGGAGTTAGACCTCTTATTGGAGCTATGATTGTTATTTGTTTGTAAATCTAGTTATGCTAAGAATTGTCCTCGAGAAGATTGTGATTCATATTCGTATCATTTCTCTTAGCAAGTGATATCTTCTATGTGATTCTTAACCTTAGGAGAATCTATTTATTTTAAAGTCGCATCGTCATGAGTACTATTCCAGATCTCTTAAACCCGGTGTTCAAGAATTTACCTTTTTGAAAGTCGTATCGTCATGTGCAATATTCCAGACTGTTGGATTAAAAATAAAACATTAATCTATTATAAGTAGCCAACGATTACAAAATTACGAAGTTTTGAATATTTAGATTAAATAATCAAAAAGGGAGAAATTGTTAGATAAAAATAGTTAATTAATTAGTAGTATTAATTAATTATTTAAATAAAGAACTTAATCAAGTTAAATTTTGTGCAGATAGAAGAAAACCGGAAGGAAGCAGCTGATCGGTTATATCTCAATTCAGCGGCTTTATCTCTTTGGCTTTATAAAAGACGGCGACCGGTTGTCTGGTCGGTTATCCATAAGAAATGCAACCGGTAGTTTGACCGGTTGTCTGCTCGACTTTATATAAGAAGCGGAATCGGTAGACCAATCAGTAGACTGGCCGGTAGTATCTTCGATTTTATATAAGAAGCGCAATCGGTAGACCAACCGGTAGTATCTTCGGCTTTATAAAAGATGGCGCAATTAGTAGAATGTCCGGTTATCCGCTCGGTTCTATGAATGAAACAGAACTGGTAGTATCCTTACTTCGGTCTTATCATATGCGGAATCGGTAGTATCTATCAAACGGTAGTTTTCCCGGTTATTTACAAAAGGCGCAACCGGCAGACTGCTCGGTAGTTTGCCCAGTTAGTTACAAGAAGCGGAACCGGTTATATGCTAAAACAATTTTATCCAAGACACAGCCGACAATTCTCATATCAATGCTATGCAAAATATATCTGGTAATTATAGAGAACAATTTTCAAGCGTCCAGACTATTCTATTGCCATTTTAGTGAAAGATATCTTGGGAGAAGAAGTCTGCCAAATTAACTCAAACTACCATTTCGGTATAAGTCCGATATAGTCTACTTGGAGCAGTTGTCTGTCACATTATTCCAGACAGCCAAATTATTAGAAGACAAAACTGTATGTTGTTTGCTTCTTGAAAATCATTAATCCAATTAATGTTATGTTGACCTAGTATTAGAGTACAAACAAAATCAAAGGATATCCCAAAGTTGTACTACACTGATCTTCAACAAATCAAATTCAAGAAACGACGTACTATCAAGGAAATATATCCGTTGAAGAAGAAGAATATGACCGTTGTCATATTCCTATTTAAGAGAACAAAGTTCAACCGGATAAAACACCCTTGACAACCTTTTACAATCTTGCTCACGTTCATTTGACATACAGCTTTCACATCTTGCTATCAAATCGTTCAAGCTTTCAAAATAGTGTGTGTTAGAAACTCAAGTGTATTACAATATCATCTATTATGTATAAGTGGTGAGTATTATAAGTTGACAGAATCTGTTTTTGTTCAACAGAGTAAGTTTATTAAAGGGTCGAAAACGAGCAGTCATTAAGCCTCGGTTGTTCGACTAAACCTATGTGCGTTGTAAGCCGATTGAATATTCTAGTGAATATTTTTCTCAAAGGTTTGAGAAGAAGGGTGACGTATGAATTTTATCTCCGAACATCCATAAATCATGTGTTGTCTTCTTACTACTTTATGTCCTCTTATTGCTGTCTAAACCGTACATTTGTTGCTTCAAGTTGAAACAAACACTTTCGCACTTGAACTCAGTAGAGTTTGTGACAACTTGTGAATAATAGAAACCGATATTAACCTCTAAAATGGTTATTATCAATCGGCGTGTGTGTAAGCGTTCACCTTTGTGAGACCTTAGTCTCTTTTGACGATCCCGATCCTAACACCTGTTATGCCTCTGATCGTATTGTTACTCTTTGCCATCTCTAATTCTCCGTCCCCCTTTGCGTCTTCAATCCCTTTACTCTGGAATTTACCCTCATCTAGTATTCGGTCAAAGGGATAAAAGACTACTCTGTTCTGTCTTACGGGTTAGGATGCTGTCCAATTTTTGATAAATACAGGGTGTTGAAGATATTAAAGCCTTGGAATCTAAATGGTAATAACCCTCCTCCTCTTCTTACTACTGAGATTTATACACTCGGAACCCTAAATTGGAGAGTTGAAGATGCTGTAAATTATTGTGTACAATTACTACGTTCCTACTTTCTTGAATGGATCTTTGCATTGGATGATAAATGAGGTTAGGACTATCAATTCTTATTGGTTACAACTAGCTTTGCCTCCTCCTCTTGACATTGGGAAGAGGAGAGAGAATTAGAGATGGTGGAGAGAAACTCTAGTCGCCGATGGAGGTGGAGGTTTTCCGTGGATTGAGGAGTTGGGTTGACAATGAATTTGATAAAAATAAATAAATTAGAATTACAAAAATTTAATTTTGGGTAAAATTAATATATTAAATAAATAAAATACATCGTAATTTAACCGAATATTGCTAAAATTAACTAAAAGGGAGTCTTAAATATAATAAATATTGTAAGTATAGTTCTTAAAATGATAAAAATAAATAATTGAGTCTGAAGTTGAATTTTTTTAAAATAACAAATTTGACAATGAATATTAAATAATGTAAAAAGTATTACACTTATATAGTAAATTTGTAGCCTAGAGTTAGAATTTTGTTACAAAGAAATATTTGTTCTGCAACATTATCCACAATAATTATCATATAAAAAATAGTTAAAATAGTATAATGCAACAAATAATATGTTTTAATACAATATTTATTGCATATGCAATATTATTTTAAGGGAAAATTAGAAGTATAATTAAATTTTATAAAACAAAAACCATTAATAATTATTAGAAAATATTGTTAAAAAAAATATAAGACATGAATATATTATAAAACATATCATAAAATTTCAAAAATAATATTAAAATAATCATAATAAAAAAACATTAATATTTAAAAACTTCAAAAACCATAATCAAAATACATTAAAATATTTAGTCATTGTTCTAATATTTAGTTTTCGTATATATCCTATAGGAGAATATTTATTTCATGATAGGAAGTGATATTTGTGATAGTTAAAGGAATATTAATACTCATTGCCTCCATTTGAGCTCCCAAAATTTCTATTTTGGGTGATATAGCATTTGCTCTAATAGATATTTTAATATCAATATCTATATGTGGCTGATGATCCTGTTTTTATATAAAGGGTTAAATTTTAAAATAGCTTCTTTTCAACAGTAAAAACTAGGACTAGAAGTTTTCTTTCATATACTGATAGTAGTCTTTTTTTTTATGAGAGGGCTATTTCTAAAAAAAACAATGGACTGTCCTTGTGCATTAGAAAAGTTCCAATCACCCATTGACTTACATCATTTTCGATAATAAATGACTTAGAAAAGGTTTGTAGATTAAGAACATGAGTACTTGATAATGCTTTCAGTAGTTGTCCCATGGCTAACCCAACTTCTTGTGTCCATTTATAGGACCCTTGCTTGAGAAGGTTTGTTAATGGGCTGTCTTGTAGATTAAGAACAGGAGCACTTAATAATGCTTTCAGTAGTTTTCCCATGGCCAACCCAGCTTCATGTGTCCATTTAAGGACCCTTGCTTGAGAAGGTTTGTTAATGGGCTAGCTATAACTTCATATTCTTGAATGAATTTCTTTTAATAACCAGCCTTATAATAACCAGCAAGGCTTTAAGAATCTTCTGAATTGTTATCTTTAGTGGGATTGTAGCAACCCGTTCCCTATAAATGATATACCCCAAATACTTGATAGAAGAATAAGCTGATTGGCATTTTTGTTTGTTCAGCTTCAATTCTTATTGCCTCATTGTAAATGTTTCCAATGCACCTTTGAAATTGCTGAGAATATCGTCAAAGAAAACTAAAACTAAGACAAATTTTTCCAACATTGGCTTAAAAATGGTATTCATAAGGGCTTGAAATGTAATAAGCACATTAGTGATGCCGGAAGACATCACTACAAACTAAAAAAACTCTAGTTATTGTGCAAACTCTTCCAACAATTGGAGATTTTCTTTGACTGTAACTTCCAATAGTCCACGCAAAATCTCCAAGTCATGTCATTTTTATGAACCAGAACAAAAGGAGCTGAGAAAGGGCTTTGACGGTCGCGAATGACCATCTTTTCAATTTAGTCTTTTATACTGCAGGGTATTGGGGATGTCCTTTCCTTCAACACAATATAGTTTTCATGATCTCTATAAGGAGGTAACTTTATAACTGGCGAAAGAAGATTAGAAAAATTCTGAAGCAGCACAGTGAATTCTTAATATTGTTTCGTTTATTGATTTGTTTCTTCCATACTGATGCAGAATGCCCTATTGCTTTTTTTATATTACTAGAACAAGTGTCCCTTCAATCAGTTTCTGAACACATTTGACAATCTCATTCCTTCTAAAAATTGCATTTCAATTTTGCTAGTCTTAGAACTGTCACCTGTCCCCATCCCTCTGATGTCGTTGAATGTTATTGTCAATTTCTAGCAGTTCCAATGAATAACCCGTAATTTAATCCGGGTCCGAGCCAATAACTCGAACGCGTTCGGTTTGAGCAACCATTCAATTATTAATATCATATCATAACAGGGCATTTTGAGAATATGCATCTTGACAGAATTCAACACTCCCAAACTTCTCCATTTTAAGTTGAATAAATTTATTTGAGCTTGTTAATGTTACTCTATTAGCCACTACCAGTATTAATGGACATTTACTGTGTAAGGTCTGCATTCTGCAATCTGATACTTGAATTAACGAAATTGTGTGTACTCTCTTGGTGTGTACTCTCTTGGTCAATAGCAATGGAGATCTATAAGTTGCTAAATTATCCCTTGTTTACATTATTGAAAATTTCACATTTCCCTCTATTGAGTGTATTGTTGGTTGGTCCTCTGTTGGTTGTTCCTTGATTGTCCATTCTTCGGTCGGAGTCAAGTTCCATCAAGGTATACAACTGTGCTTTAAACTTATGTCCAGGGAAGAACTTTTCATGGCATGTATAACATAAGCATTTAAGCTTCCTTTCTGTTACTATTTTAGGGTCAATCTTGTGAACAAGCGAAATGGTTTAATTCTTGATTGTTCTACATTATAGGTTAGTTTCGTTGCTGCGTATGGAATTGGTAAAACTGGAGATCCTTTATTTACTAAAAATCCTAGGATCTTGAGTTCTTGGAATGTCGCTTTTTGCACATCCCCGGCTTCAATAGGCGAACCAAATTCGGATAAGCTCATAGATGCCCCCAGATCACTGTTCATCAACAAAGCTGCTGGAATGGTTGGTATTTTCTGCATCAAGTTTACAAATTTGCAATTATCTTCTTAAATCGGTTCACTTTGTTTGAGTTGGATTAATTCCACGAAAGGTCAAAAGGTTTAGGTTGGAAATTTCTCAAGATTCTCCTTTTCAATTCTTGTTACTTAACCTCAACCTTCATGTCTTCTTCATCAAATCGTGGAAAGTCGATCTTGGTCAGCATGCTTTGTACTCTTATTTGGGGTGTACATCAAATTGATTTTCTTGTCGAGCATTTTCTTGTGTGATATCTCCTGGCTCTTTGCATTCTTGCTGCAGTTTCGTAATGCCTCGTACAAGCACCTTGATTTGCTTTTATATGTATTTCCGATTGGGCATCAAATTTTCAATAGAGTTCCGGAAGGCCCCTATCTTTTGTTGACGGGTATAGTGTTTATTGGGTCGTATGGGTTTAAAAATATTGTTGTGTCAGGAAGTTCTTAGATGCTTGAAAAAAAGAGGAACAGTAAAGAATCAAGACGAAGAAGATGGGATACTTTGAGAAGGTGATGAGGGACTAGCATCCCATCCCATCTCCTCTCCCTATATCTTATTATTTAGCCATTACATTAGTTCTTATTGAGTGGTAATACGTAAACATTAGCAGATTGCATTAAACTGAGGGGAATGTCAGTCTAACTACTAGGCGAGATTAAAATTGTGTCAACATATTCATTCATAGCTTATTACTTCTCCTATTCGTCCTATTTGTAATACTACTAAATGAACTAACTGTAAAAAAATGAAGGAGAAGAAATTGATATATTTTGCGAATGCTAAACTATTAGAATGGAACAATAATTCATAAGAAAATAAAATAGACTAATTAAATAGAGAATATTTGTTGAAAGACACAACTCAACCACTTGAAGTTCAAACTAGGCAAAAAAATACAGCCAAAATGAGGAGGCCACGAAGATCTTGATTCAACAAAAAGATGGATTTAGAGACAAACACCGAAAAGTAAGACAAAGTCAAAAGATCTGCATAGTTTGAGATGTGGAAAGTGTGTAGAATGACAGTTGCTGGATTACCATGACGGAGCAAAAATCTTCTAGTGGCACAACACTTGAATATATGTGGTGATGTGCATAGTGGCGTCGTGGAGTGTAATGACAGCCGCTGAATTGCCAAGATGGGAAAACAATCTGCAGAATATATGCGGAGAGGAGCTAAAAACTAGTCAGTTGATACAAAAGAATGAAAAACACGGCCACAAACAGCACAATATTGTCAAGGGAATTAGTCCCTTGGAAAACCAAGATGCAATATGTTGTTTCCAGATATAGTGTTGGAAGTCAAATATAGGGCTTCTCTCTAGAAATATAAGGAGCTATCTGGATAGACGTGTACTCATTGAACTGGTATTACCAATGAGTTGTTTTGTGTCCAGTCTTTGCACACATTGGGATCTCACCTTTTTTTTTCTTTGTATTTATGTAGAGCTCCACTGTATCATATTATTCTATCAAAAATTGTTCTCTTCTATAAAATGTAAGAATAGTTTACTATACTTGATTCTATTATGCATGAACTGCAATTAAAAAAGGAGAAACTGAAATAGGACAACACCTAATGCAAAATGTGCGTGGAAACTACATCGACAAATCATTACCTGCTATTAGAGAAAAAACAAGTGAAAAGTAATACCTTTAACATTTCTTCTTCGCAAGTTGCCCAAGGATCCATTCTACATCTTGATAGTGGAATTGAAGGATAAATGCTGTAAATGGAAACAAATTGTATTAAAGACAAATACTTAGTTGTCTTAAAAAATACATCATTTTACGCAAATGATGTAAATATGTGAACCCCACACTTCAATGTGTACCAAAGATAAATACACAATTGTCTTAAAAAAACAAGGATAACAACAAATAGTTGTGGGTTCAAGTGGCAACTAACAGAACAAATTGCAAAGGCATTAAATTTTTTTCTAGAAATTTGAATTGGGCCCACGAACCAATTTTAAATCTACTCCCTTGCACTTGAAATCATTCTACATGTAGCTTTATTTTGATAAATGTTTTATCTTTTCAATAAAGATATTAAATAATTTAGATTATATTGGCAAGAAATAAAGTTCTAATAATTATATTAACAATTGAAAAAAAAAAGAGGCATGTCCGAGTGTGAGCATGCAATGGCCATGTAAGGCGAACATTTTTTCTTTGCCTAAGCACAGTTAGACCCTGTAAAGATTCTATCCTGACCCATTAAACTAGCAGTTAACTAGGCCTGAAGACAAAGTAGCACATAGCCCACACAAAACAACATACACCCACTTTAGTATTAAGTTAATTTAAAAATTAAATGAAAAAGTGTATGAAAATTGTTATAACTTGTAACTCAATTAACACATCATCATAAATTATAATAATATAAAAAATTACACTAAATATACTTAGAATTTAATTTTGGTAGTAACTACAGCAAAAAACATAAGTAGTAACTAAATTCAATACTAACATCAATAACTACTCTAAAAAACTTAATAATAGAAGTTAAGATTTCAAAGATCATAATGTAATTTAATATTTTGTAGAGAATCTTAAGAATTATACTTGAACCTTTTTTATTTTTACCAGGGGATTAATATTGTTCCTTTTCTTGTTCAACATAAACCACCAGCTCTCTGCATAAATTACTATGTGCTTGCTGATAATAATCCTTCTTAGTAATCTGTTCACCTCTCAGGTTATGTTCAGTTTCACACTCAGACCCAACATGTGCCTCCTCTATAGGGGCAACCATTACACCAAATGATCCACAAGATGTCATTCTGCCTTCTTCAGATAGCTGATTGCGATCAAGACATGATTCGAAAGGTTCCTTTTGTTGCCCATGCTTCTTAGAACCACATTGTCGCTTATTATGAGTATACTGATCTTTTCCCTCCAAATCATATCTTTTTGAATTTCTTTTTGGCTGAGATTCATTCTTAAAACTCAAGTAATCAATCAGACCTTTCCTTGCTAAAGATAACTTTTTCTTTGCTTCAAGATGCTCAGAAATGGCATTGGAATGTGAACAAAATGGACAATAAAAGTGTCTACAATCATCAGAGAGCGCATCATAACCTAAGCAACTTGGGTGGGCCCCGAGTGTACAGGTTCTTGTACTGCAAATCAGCAACTGACCATCTCTGTTACACTTTATACAGAGATTAAACTCTGTCTTTTGAGTTGTTGAAAAAGTATCTTCACTAAATGTGCACTGCCATTTCAGGAATCTTTGTTTTTCCATCTCAATATCAATCTTCTCATCATCAAAGCCATCACTATCGCCCTCAGTTTCTCCATCATCAACACATTCCATTTTGGTTCTGTCACGGAGAGAACAAACTGATGGTCCTATTGGACAATCATTGTTTTCTTTCTTCGAAAATATGTTCTTTCCAGAACCATGATCATGGATATCTTCCTTAGACCTCAGTTTATCCAATTTATCAACTTTGGATACAACTGTTGTTTTAGAATCTGTCTCAACCAAATTCTCTGACAGTTCAATTGAAGCAATTGTAGATAATAAGGTGGGTTCATTTTTCATGCTAGCAGCATGTTTAGCCTTCTTGGGAATATGTAAATGGGAATCACTCTCATCCTTAGGACTATTTCCATCATTGAGGTGTTCTGGAAATTTATCTTTTGATGTTGGATCAATCCTTTTGCACATAGAGGAAACATGGTTTATCTGTATTGGATCTTGGAGGCTCTGATTAGAATATGAAGATTGACATAAAGCCAGGTTTCCTTGCATTGAAATAACTTGGCCACTATGGACTCTTTGTTTAACTTTGAGTGGAACTGCATTGCTCCAAGCTTCATGATTATTTAATGAACCATTAAGAGATGTTTTGTTTTCTGATAGATCACTCTTTGACAATCTACTGCTCTTCTTCAAGGATTCAAGGATTGGATGACCTTCCCGAATTACATTTTTTATCTGTTTGTCAAAAAGAATAGATATATCTTGTTTATTTGAAAAAAACTCACAATATAGACATTTTCAATATTAATGATTAAGCACAGAGGAAAGGAAGTGTCTATACCCGTTCTAAAGCACAGTTAGGCAAACTGCGTCTTTTATTCTGAATAAGGGTCTGAATATCAGAGTTCAAATCTGATCCCTCCTTTTTCACAGTAAACACAGAGAACTGCATTTCATGCACATGAGTTAGTTAGATGTTTATTTATTGAGGAGACAGCTGAAACTAGAATACCTGCATTGCACTGTACTTGGTTTCTCAATAACCGAAAACACAGTTTACGGAAATCAACATACCTTATGTAGCAAAATTTGACGAATATCTTCATGATCCGTTAATCGATCGATTTCAATGTTAGGAATTGGACCAGTGAAAGGAGCATTAAGATTTCCACGCTGTTGTACCTGAAAATCTTCTAAGCTTTTCAAAAGAAGGATGTTTCTAGCATCTTTTCCTACATCATCAGTTATTTCAGGTGTCTTCGCAACTAAATCTGAAAACCATAATTGATAATATCAATAATATAATTTTTTAAGCCCTAATAAAGGAGTTAAGACAATAACCAAGAGAACTGAGAAAACAGATCATTTTAGCGAGTTAACAACTTCGCACGTACCAGTTAATACAGACATATCAATTTCCTTCACTTTTGCTAAGGCTTCAATCACCCAAATCCATGGAAGGGTGGAAGAAGCAGAATGCTCGGTACCCATTAGTGTGTATGATTGTTTCAGAAGTTTGCTGGACCAAAAAAACCATATTCCAGTCTCAGATCATTGATCTATAATATATGTATCAATAATATAAAGGGGGGAAATGTGGCAATCGCAATGTAACCCATATTTGTGAACCGATAACTCTTTAATGAATAGACAGTATTAGTTGAAGCCTTAACTGGCCAAAGGAATTTGCAGTAATCATATCTATTATTCACATAAACATCTTCAATCTAGAATCTGATTATACCATGTTCTACGCAGGTATATTATTGATCTACTAGTGCAATGCAAATATGGTTATTGATATGTACAACGCAGGTAGATTTTTGATCTACTATTTCTGGGCCGAGAATGAGCGACTAGGGTTTTTCAAATACCTCGAACCACCTTCGTCAGACTCTTCTTGTCTATGACCGCCACTCGCAGCCTCGCTACTCGGCTGATACTCTCTCCAACCGCTTTCAGCCACCTACCGCCGGGCAGGAAGGTCTGAAGGGACTTCCATTCCTATTTAAGCCACATGCAATAGGATTTAGGTCATAAAATATAAAAGAGTGACAGGAGAAGAAAGATAACATGAGTTCTTTCTTTAATTAGTTTTATTATTTTATTTTGTTTTACTGAATTTCTTTATATATATATGGTATGTTTTTTCAAAATTATATATATATATATATATATATATATATTCTCTATTAATTATTTTTAAATAAATAAACAATTATTTATTAATTTATATATATATATATATATAATAATAATACTAAAAAATTAATTAACTCATAAAATTGACAACATTACTTCTAAGAGAAAATAGATTAAAAAAATAAAACTAATTAATTATTTAGTTATTAAATATAAAATATATAACAAATAAATAATAATTTTTAATAACATAAATTAAATTTATATAAAATATAATTGATGTATAGCATAGTTTATTTATATTTTTTATAAAGAAAAATATATAAATAAATATAGTATTTTAATTCAAACAAAAAAATAAAATTTACATATTTATATTAAAATACAGTTTTTTCAAATAAAAACGTTTTTAGTTTGGACTAAACATAAATTCAAATAAAATGATTCAAACAAATTTTATAATCCAAAATAAAATTAAATTTGAATGAAAGAAAAAATTATTGACTAACTACAATGACAGCACCTATTAAGACTGTTAAATTTTTTTTTTATTGAAATGAGTTAGAATAGAAGAGAAAAAAGCTATTAACTATTAGTTATGTTGTACATGACTATTATTTATGGAATAATAGTAATTAGAGAAAAAAAAATATTGAAGGAATTCTATCTCCAAGACTTCAACCATTCATAGGTCAAAATATTTTAAACTATTTTAAACTATTCATTAATTTTACGACAAATATGATTAAATAAAAAATTATGCGCAAACTACAAAATCACCACAATTAGGCATACATAAGAGAAATATTTAAATAAATATTTTCTTATCATTTATTTTTTAATATATATATATATATAATAATATATGTCATTAAAAATACTTTTTTTTAATTTATCTATATTAAGTATTTAGAAATAATATTTTTTATTCATTAGAGATATTTATTAATCAAAAACTAAATCTTTCTTAGGTTTATATAACACTACAAAATATATAAAAATAAAATATTATATATATTATTTTTATTTATTCATAAAAATTACACACATAAATATAAATATAAATAAATATATATATATATATATAATAAGATAAAAATATAAAATATTTTTCAAAATTTACAAAATATATATATATATATATATATATATATATATATATATATATATATATATATATATATATATATATATATATATATATATATATATGACACACCATATATAGTCAAAAGAATTATTTAATATATATATATATATATAATATGTATAATGGTTTAATTATATTTAACTAATTATTAAATATATATATTTATATATATTGTTTGAAATTTGTCATTATATATTTATTTTTGTTTTTATTGTAATTTTTTTATTTAAAATAATTAAACTTATTCAAATAATATAAAATAAAGATCATAACTTCAAATCTTATTTTATGGTCAAATTTGAACTCTCTTAGTAACTAATTTAAAACATAAAGTTCCAATTATGTGTCAAAAGATTTTAATTAATTTTGACTAATAAACTAATATCATCTTCAAATTAAATTATCATATTCTCATTTTCAAATTATTTTCACTAATGGGATAACCGATATTTAGGTGTAAGTGTGTAACTCTTGTATACCCGGCCTATTCAAGCATATTACTGATTTTTTATTACGATATTTCGTAATCTCTATCATACTATTTGCATTTTAACTATATAATTATTGAATATCTTTCTCTCCTTCAACATCAATATTGTTTATTGTTTAGAGATGATTTGTGGAGTCCAATACAAACATTTAATATGTAAGTATAAATGAAACAAATGAGTAACTCGTCATCATATTTGTCTAAACATCATTGTCTTAAAATGGAACAAAATAAATGCGTCGTCGTTTGCCAATGGAGTTGAAGAAGTCATCTCAACACGATAGTGAAAGTTTTACCTGTAGTAGGACTTAGAAATATAAAAGGTGGATATACCACTATAACCCCAAAATAGACTCTTCCGAAGAATGGGGTTTTCGACTCAATAGTCATCACCGCATAACTTACATTTCTCTCGAATCTCGAGTGAGATGAGGAACTAAAATGGTAATCATGACTAGAGTAAATTGTCGATTTAGACTAACTTTAATTTTTTAGAGTCGTCACCTATTTTATTACTCGAGAAATTAGGAAAGAAAAATATTTTGTGTGTTCAAACACATTTTAGAGATTTTATTGTTGGTTTGGTGCTTGGTTACACGTGAGAAAGGGTCTTGAGACTTTGTCTCACATCCTCGTCAAATAACGGTCTCTACTTTAAACTCTTAGAAATTTAAAAGAATATTTTTTGACACCTTATTTATTTATAAATCCTAAAACATGAATCTAATGGTGAATACAAGCCTAAACATGTGTCTAGTTTGGTATAAATTTATTCCTAAAAGTATGCGTTTACATTATTGGCATTAGTTTTAAGTTTAAGATATAAAAACAAAATGCAAGTACTTGTAAGCGATAAGCGAGACTCGGAAATGGTACTTAAAAAAATAAATCCCAACTAATCTAGATTCATAATACATCACATTCAGAACTAATACACATCATTAAATCGAACACTAAAATGTAGAAAATCAAATATGCCATTTTTCTTATAATCGATTTTTTTGAAATTTGTGACTTTACATGATTAATGAAAAAAAGTTAGGAGCGTATACAATTTACAAATAATATAGAAACAATCTCTAATTGACCTTATCGTGAATGGAGACTTCTATCTCCAAAAACAAATAAATCTGAAAAGCTTCGATGAACAATAATGATGATTTTCAATTTTCGGGCTCCTCCTTCTCTCTAGCTTTCGATCCCTACTCCAAATGACCTCCTTGAGGTTTTAAAGTTATCCTAGTCTCGATCCAAACAACCAACGTCCTAAATTCCCTAATATTTTTGTAATTTGGCATAACGTTCATCGGCAAAATTGGCTTTATCCCATCCCATCCCTGAATTCGTCTAAGGACTTAGGGGAAATGATTTTTATCATTTTTTAATCATTTATCTTTTATATTCTTTTAAAATGGTACATAGATGGTTGAGATCAATTTTTCCAAAAATGGATAAATTTCATATTGTTGTTGTTGTCGTCCTAGGGAAGAAGACCGATAATGTGGATTGAGCCCGAGCATTCCCTTTGGATGCGGGTCGCTCTCGGGCTTTGGGCGTTCGTTGTCTGTGTCTAGAGACTATGAACCTTTCTCATTTACTTGGGCTTCAACCTTGATCCATGTCATGGGTGCTTTATTGATGCACATGGGTGCAACCACGATCTAAATTCACTTTAGGGGTCTAGATTCTCAATTGTGCCTAACTCTTGACATGTGTGTATATTTTGTTTCAAGCACAACAAGAGACAAACAAACCAAATTAATTAATAGATAAAATTATATTTTTAACCTATTTAATTTGTTCGAAATATTTGTAAAATTTTTATTTGATTTAAATTAATCCAAAATTTAATTAGTTCGGAGTTTGATAGATGCGACATCGTCTCCAAATTAATTATTTATTTTAATCCCTATTGGGTGTGAAGGCGATTGGAGTTTGGCTCAGTCCTCTTGTTTATCGATTCTATTGCACCACTATCTCACACAAAGGAGGCAACCCTCTCTCTAGTATCCAAACACCACAAAGGAATTTGACATCTGTCTCCCACCAAGAGAGTAGTATCTATTTATATTATTAGGTCAAGTCCAATAAACGGGTTACTAGATATTGAGCCACAATGTTGGGCCAACCAATACCCAACAATCTCCACCTTTGGCCCAAAATAATGCAAAACACAATCACGGAATCACAAGACACATCATCGTCAATGTATTACCACCGAGGCAACAAAGAGAATACCCAAGGTAAACTCGTGTCACAAAGACCAGGGGCAAAGACACAAAACATGCGAAAATCACAAAGATTAGACACAAAAGCACAAAGTATGGGAAAATCACAAAGATCTAATGCAAGAGCACAAAACATGCAAAAATCACAAAGATCAAATGCAAGAGCATAATGCATGCGAAAATCACAAAGATCAAATGCAAGAGCACAAAGCATGGGAAAATCATAAAGATTGGAAGAAAAATCACAAAGCATGCCATGTCCACAAAGGACGAATCTTAAAGAGTTTTCCCTAAGTCAAAGTTTAAAATCCGTTGACACGAAATAAATTTTTCAGCAGGTAGACACTTAGTACCAATATCAGCAGGATTAAATTCTGAAGGAATTTTCTCTAACTTAACAATGCCCTTTTCAACAATATCCCGAATGTAATGAAACCTAACATCAATATGTTTAGTTCTATCATGAAAAACAGGATTTTTACATAGTTGAATAGCAGATTGACTATCAGAAAACACAATCACATTTTTGTCAAGAAAACCAATTTCAGACAAAATATCCCTAAGCCAAATTGCTTCCTTAAAAGCTTCAGTGGCAGCTACATACTCAAATTCTGTAGTAGATAAAGCAACAATGGGTTGATGTTAAGACTTCCAACTTATGCAAGAGCCACACAAAGTAAACACATAGGAAATAGTAGACTTTCTATTATCCCTATCATTAGCATAATTGGAATCTACATAACCAACCAACTTTGTACATACAGAAAACTTAGAGAAAGTCAAGCCAATATCAATAGTGGTTTTTAGATATCTCAAAAGCCATTTCAAAGCATTCCAATGAGGCATACCAAGGTTAGACATAAATCTACTCAAGCAACTAACTGTATATGCAATATCAGGCCTAGTACTAATCATCAGATACATAACAGATCCTATAGCATTGGAATAAGGCACATTCTTCATTTAAGTTATTTTAGTTTCAGTCTTAGGAGACCGATCCTTACTTAACACAAAGTGGGAAGCAAAAGGCATATTCATAGATTTAGCATCAAACATAGAAAATTTACTCAAAGTTTTAGCAACATATGCACTTTGATTCAACACAAGAAAAATATTTGTTTTATCTCTAATGATATTCATGTCCAAAATCTTCTTAGCATCACCTAAGTCTTTCATGTCAAAATTTTGCATAAAGCTATTTTTACACATGCATAACAGACTTCAAACATGGGATAACAATCAACATGTCATCCACATAGAATAAAAGAAATACAGGCACAAAGTCTATATTCTTGAAGTAAAGGAAATGATCAGAAGAACTTCTTTTAAACATCAAAGATTGCATGCACTTATCGAACTTAATATTCCATTGCCTAGGAGATTGTTTTAAACCATACAAGGCTTTTTTTAACAAACAAACATGATCAGACAACTGGGGGTCAACAAACCCTTCAGGTTGATGCATATAAATATTCTTATCAAGTTCACCATGTAAGAAAATAGTAGTAACATCCATTTGCTTCAGTTCCCAATCAAAGTGAGCAACTAAAGCAATCATAATTCTAACAAGAGTGAATTTGACAACATGAGCGAAAATTTTAGCATAATCTATTCCCTCATTTTGAGTAAATCCCTTGGCTACTAACCTGGCCTTGAATCTAACTTTTTCAGACTCTTTCTTCACCTTATACAACCACTTGCAATCCACTAAGGAGCAATTATGAGGTTTAGGAACAAGTTTCCAAGTATCATTGATTCTTAAGGAATTAATCTCATTATTCACAACAACAATCCATTCAGTAGAAAAATTAGACCTCAAAGATTCTTTGTAAGAGTTAGGCTCATTACAGTCTAGGGATTCAAACATGTTAAAAGGAAATTTAGACATATTGCAATCATTCAAATTATCATCCTTAAAAATCTAGCAGGCATTCTAACATTTCTTCTACTTCTATCCCTAGCAAGTTGATAGTCATGCAAATCATCAAACAAATCATGTGAATTAGACAACACATTTGAATCATGCAAATCATCAATATCATGCACATTATCATGTTCCACCTCATTGAGAACATTCACATCATGTTCAGTAGGTTGATCAAAAACTACAGGCACATGCTCCACCTTATTAGGAGCATCATTAACAGGAGTGGAGGACATAGGCAAGCAAGGAAAATCATTCTCATTAAAGACAACATCTCTACTTATCACAATCCTAAGCCCATGTTCACTCCTATCCCAAAGTCTATAACCTTTTACCCCTTCAGGGTAGCCTATGAACACACATTTCTTGGACCTATGCTCCAACTTGTCAACCTTCTGATGCACGTAGCCAATACAACCAAAAACTTTCAAGTTGCTCAAATCAAGAGGTTTACTTGAAAACAAAGATTTATGATATTTCTCTCTTAAGGGAACACTAGGGGACTTGCAACACCATTCTGTTGCGGTGTGTACGGCACAAACCTATGTCTTTTAATACCCCATGTAACACATAAATCATTCATATATTTATTACAGAATTCAAGACCATTATCTATCCTAAGAGTTTTGATTCTCTTACCTATTTGATTCTCAATCAAAATCTTCCACTCCTTAAACTTTTCAAAAACATTAAACTTATGTTTCAAAAGTAACACCCAAACTTTCTTAGAGTAATCATTAATGATGGACAGAAAATATTAGTTCCCTCCATGTGTAACAACACTAGAAGGACCCCACACATCAAAATGCAAATATTCAAGGATATCAGTACACTTAGACATATTTGGGTAAGAGGATAGGAGAAAACTCACCTTATGTTGTTTTCCTAGCACACATGATTCACAGAAGGGGATGGGGGACAATTTATCACTACCAAAGTGACCACCTTTATGCAAAATTTCTAAATCTTTGTTACTCATGTGACCTAATCTGTTATGACAAAGAATAAATTTATCACCAATCACAAAGTTCACAAAGTTACAAACAGTCTCAGTATGACACACATACAAATTGATCATCTTTTTAGCAATAAAGATAACAAGAGACCCACGTAAAATTTTCATAACACCCTTTCCCCACTTTCCCTCCAAACCATCATTCTCAAGAGATGCACAAGACAACAAATTATAACGCAAATTAGGAACATGCCTCACATTCTTCAAAGTAAACACAAAACCACAAGAAAACCTTAGGCATACATCACATATTCCTAACACATTGCAATTTTTCGAATTTTCCATAGACACAAAGCCATGTTCAATCTCTTTTTATTTCAAAAACAGATCTCTAAATGGAGTCACATGGAAAGTACAACTAGAGTCAACTAGCCAATCAGATTTGTACAAAGAATCAGATAACATAAAGTTCAAGCTAGCATAATCACATAGATTATTAAACAAATTAGTTTTTCTGTCAAACGAAACCATACCATATTGATTAACACCAGACATGCTATCAAACAAATTAAAAGTAATCAACAATCAATTGGCAAAAATTAATAAGAGGGTTCAAGCTATGATACCTTGCGAAACTCAAAGAAAGTTTCGACTTACCCACCCTGCTCGGGGATTTGCTGCTTCGTCTTCTCAACAGCGGCACGACAGCGGCACGACAACGGCACGACAACGACACGACGATGACTTTGATTCTCAACGGTCGAGACAAACGCTACACCGACAACGGTTGAACATGACAACAACAACTTCTTCTCCAGAGGCAACGACTTTCTTCTTCCTCTAGTAGCAGCAGAAGCAGAGAATAAAAGAAAGATGATTAAAGAAGAAACAAAGGACAAATCTATGCTTATTGGTGAAGATAACTTATATCCTCCAACCCAATCTCAAACTTCAATTACAAACCCTAAACCCTAGCTATGATACCATTGTTGGGTGTGAATGCGATTGGAGTTTGGCTCAGTCCTCTTGTTTATCGATTCTGTTGCACTATTATCTCACACAAAGGAGGCAACCCTCTCTCTAGCATCCAAACACCACAAAGGAATTTGACCTCTGCCTCCCACCAAGAGAGTAGTATCTATTTATATTATTAGGTTAAGTCCAATAAGTGGGTTACTAGAGATTGGACCACAATGTTGGGTCATCCAATACCCAACAATCCCATTCAATGAGCCCGTATGGGAATATTTTCTAGAATAATTAATTGCTTTAGGATATATATAATTATAAATTTTAGGGCGTAAAATGTGGGTGTCTAAGGCATGCCCATCTTAGATGAATTTTGAAAATGACAATTGAGTTTTGGAAAATGAATGTGTAAGTCTAACAAAATATACACCACATTGGTAAACAACCTTATTTACAATTTTTCTCAAACTTTTTTTTTTAATTTATTTGGAAAGGAATTGAAATAATGGAGGGATAAAATCTAGCGATCAAATGATCGTCGATAACCTAACTTTAGTGCATGTTGGCCGCCTTGTCGGAGGATTCAGATCTTGATGGATGCTCGTTTTGTTCATCCGTAAAATATGATAAGATTGAGTTTTAACTCTGTTAAATGTGTGACTAGTGATGTGGGTGTCTAATCTGGGCATGGATATTGAGACACTACAAAACATTGCACGAGATTCGTGTCATTCTTCGAGTTGATGAAAATGATGTATTAATCTCATACTACTATAGCCTGAATACTAGTTACGTGAGATAACTAAGAGGTTTTTACTATCTTATAGATTGATGAATGTGGTATATAAATCTCATACTACTATAGTCTGAATACTAGATAAATGATATAATCGAAGGGTTTGCATCCCTATGCGGGTGAATGACTTACACATATATTAATTTTACGCTACAATAGTCTAAAGACTAGGTATGTGAAATAACCAAGGGGTTTTCATCGTCTTTTAGATCAATGAAAACTATACATTAATCTCACGCTATTATAGTCCGAGGACTAGCTACATTAGATAACCAAGGAGTGGTTGTCCTTCCTCGAGTGAAAGACTACATCATCTTAACATCACGATCCTAGTCTCGAGTGTACATACGTAAATAGTCTGAGTATATGTGCCTAATTAGCCTATGACATAAAATACTTCATGAGATAGCTAGAGGTTTTACATCAGCTTGGTAGATTAATGACATCTATAATACATACCGATCTTGTAATTGCGTAGTTTGGAGAGTCAGACGTCTAATTACACAAAGTTGATTTTGGTTGTGTCATTTGCACTATGAACGATTTACTACTTAAAGTTGGTTTTGGTTGTGTCATTTTTACTATGAACGATTTACTACTTAATCTCTGCAATCGTTTCATGCCTTGGTAGGGCCCTTATGTGCAAAGACAACTTTGATATTTATTGGTGTTTAAATCTCACAAAGGACATATAAATAGTTGACTTCGAGGGTATAATTCTAAAGAAACTGTTTTAAACTTCTTTACAAATTTTGTTTTTAAATTTTGAGTTATGACAATTTTTTATTTTCGTGTTTTTTTGGAGAAAATGCGCTCAACATGATTTTGGGTTTCTTTTTTTAAGATTTCTACACTTCATTTTAAGAAAATCCCCCTACTACATGACTTGGGGTTTCTTATTTTTTATGAATACTTTGACACTAAATATTTTTGGAAAATACCCCTAGTACATGACTTGGTGTTTTCTCTTTTTTTTTATTGCGAAGTAAGATGGGCCTTGATCCCTCCCTTATTTTTAAAGGAGTCTTTAATCAAAATATGTTCGGAAGTTTGTTTTGGGCATCGTTTTTTTGACCGTTTCAAAAGGAGACCAATGTTTTTTATATTTGCCTTTCGACTCAAAGGTTATCAATAATACACTCAAACCCATGTTCTCGCGATAGTTATAAAAGATTTTTTTCTTCAAAAGGAATTTGTCTATCCAAGCATCATTCATAGTGTCTAAATCAATTTTTTACTTTACACCACATGCTTTAGAATTTTATTCCTCTTCCTTTATTTATTTTTTAATTAGGGATATTCTTTGTCGTCCTTGGCTTGAGAGAGCCTTTATTATTCTCATGATACTATGTGATAAAATCAATACATTCATGTTGCTTTTAGGCAATCCAGATGTGAGTCTTAATGAATATTGAGTGATAAAATGTTGCTTTTACTATTTTTTTTTGTAACAACCCGGTATATATCTGATAAAATCGATACATCTATGCTCTTTCTTTTAATAGTAAAAATGAGTATGGGTGAGTAATTACACTCGTGTTCTTACATTTGGACAATAAGGACAAGAGTCTAGGTGAACATATAGTGGTAATTTAAATGTCTCAATGTTGATGACTATTTTGACTCATTTATTTTTCTCAAGCCTCGAGTTTCGAGTCATCTCCCATTCTTTGAAATATTTTAAGGAAGCTAGACAATTTTCCTTATTCACGTGGTTTAAGTTTAAACTTTGATATTTTCCACGAGCTTTCTCTCTTTTTTCAATCGTGAGCACGCGAAGAAAGGCACAATTAGATATCCTTGCTCTAAACGTTGAGGAAGTTATCATGTTATTTTTGAAATGATCGTTGATGGAAAACACTTATCTCAACTCATACTTGTTTTCTAATATTCATTTTTTCTTTTTCTTTTTGAGAGAGAGGGACATAGAGAAATTTCTCACTTTTTTGAAAAACAAATAATTACAACTAGGCCTTGAGAAAATATTACATACGTATCGTCTCGAGAGAGGAATGGGGTCAAAACGTAGTTCAAGGTGAAAACAATTTGATTTTATTTTGGAAATGCCTATGGTGTGGACTAGGTTTTATTCTTCTTATTTTTTGTTATGTTTTTTTTTTGTTTTCTTTGAAATGTCCCTAATATGAACTAGATTTTTTTTTGATGATTTTTTTAATTATTTGAGATGCCTCTAGTGTGAGATTTAGTTTATTATTTTTATTTTTTTTGGAAATCATTTAAGACATTTCGGGATAACCCTCGTGGTTTTGGAAAATAAATGTAGTGCGTGTACCATTCTTTGTTTCCAAAATATCCACATCATACCCCTCTCTTCCGTACTTAAAAAAAGTAATTTGTAGTGCATTTAGTGGGTGTAGAAAATTATTCCCTGTCATCATGGATAAGTAAACTACACCCCCCCTTGGGTTTAACAGTTCTTGACTATTTTTCAAAACCTTCTTGTTGTTGTTGGAGGTGTTGGTCATCCTCTTTTATAAGTTTAAGTTTTGCACAAAGCATTCAAACGTCTATCCTTTATTAAGGTTAGTTGATCATATTAGTCATTGACCCAATCTTCTTCGACAATTTGGCTTTCTAAGAGTACTGTTATGTCAAATTATTTTGATCAACGTTATTTTATTATGTATTAGTTAAACTTTGAATAAGAATGAAGCTAAGCCGTCTAATTGTTTTTGTGCATGTGCATGTGCATCAAATATGCTAAGTTAGACTTAGTTTGAAACAGACTAATTAGACGTGTTGCTAGTTAGACGTGCAGTCTAACTGATACGTAGTTAAACGTGCAGTCTAACAGATACGTAGTTGGACGTACAGTCTAACAGATACGTAGTTAGATATGCAGTCTAACGGATACGTATTTAGACGTACAGTCTAATGGATACGTAGTTAGACGTGCAATCTAACAGATACGTAGTTAGACGTGCAGTCTAACAGATACGTAGTTAGACGTGCAGTCTAACGAATACGTAGTTAGACATGCAGTCTAACGGATACGTAGTTAGACGTGTAGTCTAACGGATATTTAGTTAGACGTGTAGTCTAACGGATACGTAGTTAGACGTGTAGTCTAACAGATATGTTGTTAGACGTGCAGTCTAACGGATACGTAGTTAGACGTGCAGTCTAACGGATACATAGTTAGACGTGCAGTCTAACAGATACATAGTTAGACGTGCAGTCTAACGGATACGTAGTTAGACGTGCAATCTAACAGATACGTAGGTAGACGTGCAGTCTAACGGATACGTAGTTAGATGTGCAGTCTAACGGATACGTAGTTAGACGTGCAGTCTAACTCCATTAGACTTGGTGGTCTAATGGATCTAGTTATTAGACGTAGGGCGTCTAACTTCCTTAGACTTGGCAGTCTAATGGAGCACGTCTAATACCTCGCTTCAGCAGTTGCTTGAAGTTAGCATTCGTCTACCCACGATCAACTAGCTGTATGCTATTCCTACTCCACTCATCCTTACATTCCAGTACGACAATTATCTGTACCTAATGAATGAATGCCACGTACGCGAATATTCCTCCACTACTTGTTCAGTAAAGGACAGTTTTAGGTTAATATCCGGCGCACTACCAGTTTCGTACGACCACGATCCTTGTGCACAGAGCCTGATGTACTCTTATATTATGGAGGCTTTCCAATGGGCGCTTGCCATGTGTCCATTTAGAAGATTCGACCGTTGGTGTTTGTCTTCTATTTATAGATATTCAAGGACAACGGTCGACGTGCTAGAGATACAAGAGTTATTAAGCGAACAACAAGTTTTACGAGCGTACTGATTTCATAAGCCTTATCTGTTATCAATCTCATTCTTGCACTTTCTGATATGTACATCGTAAAGTTCAAGAGAGAATAAAAACCTGTCTAGCTGAGTGAAATTCTTAAACATATTGTAAGTTGAATAGAGTCTGTTCTGTTCAACGGTTAACTAGTCAGTAAACTATATTTGATTCAAAGAAGTATAGCGAATCCTTCCGGTGGTTGGAAGAAAGGGTGACATAGAAGAGTTTGCTCCGAACATCTATAAACAAACTGTTGTGTCATTTACATTCTGTCTTCTCCCTTCTCATCGGTTCTTAGCTTCAAACCTGAGCAAACATTTCTGCACTTGAATCGCTTCAAGAGTTTGTAAGGGTTTGTGAAGAATAGAAAGTGATATTAATCCCTAACAGGATTTCTATCAAACCATTTTTCAGAAGTTGTCATCAATAGTTAGACTCCCGTCTCTATTGGTGTCACCGATCCTATCAAGTACTTTCAATGTTAGGTGCTTGATCTCAACTAGTTGGATGACGTCCATTCCATAGGAAACAGAGAATGACGTCTCGTAGGTGGACGTTTGGGCTATTGTTCGATAGTCCCAAAGGGCGTATGCAATATTTTCATGTCAATACTTATAAGTATGGGTCATCTTCTTGATGACCGCAATCACATTTTTATTGGTCTCTTTGACTTCTCTATTTATTTGTGGCCTTTAGGGAGACGATCTGTAATGTTAAATCTTGAACTCATCGAGCACCTTTAATAACCTTCCTTGAAGATGTTGTTCATTATCTGAAATCATGGAATGTGTCATTCCATAACAACAAATGATGTGGTTTCAGATAAATTTGGCCACAAGGATGAATTTGTACCCATTTGAGATATGTGGGAAGATCTTGTCAATGAAGTCTACACCCTATGTCAAGAAAGACGAAGTCGATGTCATATTATACTATATTAATGTTTAGACAGGTTTTAAGTTGGCGTATATTTGACATTGATGACAACTTTTGACGTACGAAACACATAAAGTTCTAGGTTCTACTAATAGCAACCCAAATATAGGATCTTTTTGGATAAGGCTAAATCGTTCATGTGTTACCCCCGTATGTGCATCATGCACTTTGTTCTTAATCCTCTAACTAATCTCGATCTCCATAATACATGTTCTTACCAACGAATGATCGTCTATAAAGTGTACATGCCAATAACTTATAATTGTTGGAGTATTTGTGCAAAGCTCGTCTTTATTTCTTCTGGAAATTAGGCAGATATTCTCCATATATTATGTACCTTTGGAGTGGTGCATACCATGCTTTGGTAGCTAATTCATTTTTACTTATTAGTTTCTTCTCGTATGCTCTTTTCAACTCTTGACGAATCTTGGCGGCTTGATCTTGACTCCTTCAAGAATTTGGTTCATGGCTGCAAGTACAGCCAAAGCATTCATGAAGCAATTCTAGCACCTACAGGCATGAGTGAAAGAGACCTAATTGAATTTACCGATCAATCTGATCAAGTACTCATGGTACAGTTTCAAATTCTCTCGTTTCACTTGCCATTTATAGTTTTCATGTCATATAATTAGATTTGAATTGTCCATCACTTCCAATCTATTAACTCCTTTCTCGTAAGTGATTTTCATCCCTAAAAGGCAACCTCTCACTTAGATTCATTATTGGTGACAAAATATTTAAGCTTCACCGAAGATGGGTTGTATGTTTTGATTGGATCAACGAGAAGGATTCTAATACCATAGCCTTGTTTTCCTGATGCCCTGTCGAACATGAGTCTCCACGAATCGCCCACGGTTATCATAATCTCATCACCTAAAATTTATAGCCCATCCCTTTTCTCGATGTCAATGGGATGATTTACCAAAAAGTCGGCTACCACGCTTCCCTATATGGACTTATGTCGTGTATGTGTTGTCGTCCTTGAGGATAGCTCACTAGAATAGAAAACGGATCAAATCAAGACTCGAAACAAGTTTAATTGGGTGAACTTGCATGTAATGTCTTAGTCTTTTTGTTATCCATACAAGTGTCCATAATACTTTATCGATCAATGAATAATTGAGTTCATACTCTGTCATTATTTTTCTCACATAATAGACCGCCACTTCGACCTTGTCCTTGTTTTCTTGGGCAAGAATGCTTACCATTGTGTTATATGCACCATGAGATACAATATCAATAGAATTGCCAGCTTTAGTATAATAAGAATGAGTGGTGACTTGAGATAGTCCTTCTCGTTTTCGAAAGATTGTTGATACGTCATTCCAAATAAATAAATGATTCTTTGTAGGCAGTTTGAATAGAGGATCACAATGCATTGTAAACTTACTAAATAATTGACTAATGTACTAAATCGTTCCCAAGAACCCTCAGACTTCCTTTTCTCTTCGTGGGGCTATCATAGTTGTGATGGCCCTGATTGTTCTAGGGTCGACCTCAATACTCTCTAATTGATCAAGAAACCCAACATCTTCCCCATCGTTACTCCGAATGTGCATTTCTTAGAATTCAACAGTAGTTTGTATTTCTTGATTAGATATAAGAATTCCTCGAGTTTGCCGAGTTATCCTTAGCGATTTTTGGATTTGACGATCATGTCATCCACGTCTACATCAACTTCATTGTGGATCATGTCATGAAAAATCATGGTATCCACTCATTGATATGCAGCTCTTACATTCTTAACACCAACGGGAATGACTCTAAAGTAAAAAGTTTCAACCTTGGTTATGAACGTAGTCTTCTATCCTCTAAGGCCTCAACACTTGATCGTAACTAGAGAATTTGTCCATGAATGATAATAACACATGACTAGACACATGATCAACTAAAACATCGATTTTGAACATGCTCAATTATGATATCGATATTCGACACATACTCCGATTTTCCTATCCTTCTTGGACACCGGAATAATGTTAGCAACCCCATCGGGATACTCGACAACCTTGAGGAATATCACATCCAATTATTTTTACACTTCCTTTTTCATTTTATCCACAATATTCGCTCGCATGCGTTGAAGTTTTTGCTTGACTAATTTAACATCGGGATAGAGTAAGATAAAATATTGGATAATCTCGAGATTAATTACTGGCATAATTTGATAGGACCACACAAAGACATCTTTGTTGGATTTTAATAGTTTAATTAAATATTGACGTTTCATTTAAGCTTTTTCCTATTAAAATAATTGATGAACTTCAGTTGTGTTCAAATTAATTTCAATGGTTTTTTCGGCTAAAGAAACAACCTCATTTTTATTTTCCATATAATGCTTTATTTCAAAATTTATTTCTAAGTCATAAGATGATGCATTAGAATAAAGTGTACACTCGAAAACAAATTCTTCATTAACAAATGCATAATTATTGGTTACAAATACATGTTCAGAAAGAGTTGGAGGAGAATAATGTTTCTCTATAAAATTATTCGTAAAAAATCTCTTCTACAATTATCCATCCTCTCTCAAAAGTCTGAGCTGTGCGACTGGATGTTTTCTTTGACATATATAGATCTTCTTCGTCTGAAACTTCTAAGTCAATGAATATTAGTGCTGACTGGATTCCCCTTGAGCGTCTTAAGATGTTTTCTACTTGATTCTTCCTCCTGTTGGTTTTGGGTTGGGATTGTCTTCCACGAAAAGCTTGAATATATCTTCTATTGTGTCCTTCCAGTCTGTCAGTCTTCTCCTCTTTTAACAAAATGACCATTAAATATTGGAGGGATCGGAATACGTAAGTTAGTTATATTACCTCTTCTTCCCCTCATGTTCCATTTGAATGATATCGTGGAGAAATTTATTAAAGTGAGAGTTCCTTTCCCCATTTGGTTTTAAACCTATACTCAAAAATAATTTATATTACAGATCATGCACTAAACTAGAAAATGAAATATATTGAAATATTCTAGGAATGAGAAAGAATCCTTACTAGCTGTGAATACTAAACTGATTTCAAAACCATTTAGCTCGACATCTAACTATATCAAGTGTGAAGTATCTAGTCATTTGACCATATATATCTCTCCTTCAATATTATATAACTTACAATTGTTGTAAAAATGCACCTTCTAGTGTTTTGTGGATGATACGACATTTGTTTGATGAAGCCATGGTCATCATAGTATTACATTATATGAGGGTTGCATATCGATCACACCAAAATTGATCTCAAAAGGCACCATACTCACCTTGATATTTGTCTTGAAATTTACCATTATCTCACTCTTAGAACTATTGAACTCAAGGACAAAGGTTAGAGGGAGTGATTATGTCTTTGTGAATCCGATGCACTCCTGTAGACACCCCATTTTACACATAAATAATGAAAATAAATATACCCGTTCTAGCATGATGATCACACTTATTTTAATGAAATACTTAAAATAAATTATTAAGTCACAAACTGGTCCCTTTTGGTCTCCTAAAGTTATTTCAAATGCAACTTTTCAAAAGTACTTAAAACTTGAATAATATGACATCCACAACAATCGACTTGAAAAATCGTGAAATTTGAATATAATATTTCTATTTTACATTGTCAAGAAAAGACCATCCCGAACGTATTCTTCGAATTCAAATGAAACTTTTCATAAATACTCAAAATGTGAACAGTTCGACACCTTCTCGACGACCAGCTTGGAAAATGGTAAATTTTGAATATAATATTGCATTTTGAATTTTGTTTTCATGAAAACGCTTCGAAGGTCAAAAGAAAAATATATATAAAAAATATTTTTCATCTGAAGGACTTCTGGAGAACCACTATACATGATGGCCGGTGCCAGAGAGTAATGCCCACGCTCCGGGAGTAGTGATTGTCAACGCCATCGATCAAACGGGTCGAAACCGTATCAAATCATTTGAGTTACACCCTAAGTCAATATGAGTCAACTAGGTGTCACTATGCTCGCCTAGTCAACAAACAAAAAAGGTGAGAAATTCAAATTTCGGAGGGAGGCCATGCATTGATGACATCAAATACCGAATATCTAGTCTTCAACTGTTTTTAGAATAAATGAAGAACACGTTGAAGGTGTTTTTCATTTGGCTATCCAAAATTTTGAAGGAGGTTAGCTTGGCGACATTTTCTCCAAAAATCGTCTAAAGCTTATTTCTCAACCTTTTCATCGATTCGAATTGGGTTGGAAATCTTAGAGAGTCCTCTATAATTTCACTTAGCTAGATTTTTCATTCATGGTACAAAGCTTCAAGATATTATGAAAGAATACAGACCTATCAATTTGAAGTCTAAAAATGAACGTTGCTTACTCAAAAATTCTTTTCGGACGCTATAGTTCTCCAATCAAGATGATTCGACTTTGTAGATCAACCTAAGTGATATCCCAAACAAATGACATCGGTCTCAATTCGTCATTCAATTTTTAAAGGACAATCTATATTTATAAAAGTTGAAACATGAACATAGGTTTACTCTAGAAGCCAATCAAAGATAGACTCCCCTTTCAATGACCAAAAATTTGGTACACGGGACCATTCCATGTCTATGACCTACCAATCCTAAGGTTTTGGTATTAACATTCATTTGACATAAAGTAGGACACATGGTTTTAACTACAATCCACACTAGATCGTACTTAAGTCAATATATCATTTTGGAGTTATTTACAGTTATTTTTAATACATTGAGATACAAGCCATCTCGGTCTAGGAATTTGCTACCGAAATTTTAGCCCATATTCATATAGAGTGGATTAGAAGAGCTTGAGAAAGTTCTCTTATAGTTTAGTCAAGCCAAAGGAAGCACAAGCATAAATAAATATATACCAAATTGTAGTCGAGCCAAAGGAAGCTCACTTGATTAAAATTTTCATTTCTAAATGGCATGACCCACACTCATTCATTGGTCATAAAATAAATACCAAATTGTAGGGTATTCTTGGACTATCCAAAAAGCCCAACATAGCCCAAAGACGTGGCCCAATTTCACAATTAATAAAAAGTCCACAAATGACTTAAATGACGAATTAACCTTAGCTACCTAATATAAATTAGGATTTCTTTGCCCATAACTACAATCTTTTAACCAACTTTAGAATCCATAGAGAGAATTCAGAATCTTCTCCATTAACTGCGGTAAATTTCTTGATTAAAGATCAAGACATAGAATTAGGGTAGAATAAGATTGAAAATGTGAAAATTCAGATGTGCCTATTTGGCTTTTAATCTGGTATTTATATTATATTAAAATATTACAATAGTCCTTGTATTATATCAGTACATTCAAAATGAATATAAACTAATTGTTTATTACATTATTTTACATCCCCTCCTCAAGATGGACATCTCTCAAGTTCATCTTGTCTCGGAGGTTGAAAAATAAACTACGATCTAAAGCGTTTGTGAATATGCCAACTTCCTGCATATTTGAATAGACATGTAGATATTGAATAAAACATTGTTTAAAGTTATCTCTAACAAGGTGACAATCTATATCTAAATGCTTCGTTCTCTTGTGGAAGACCAATTTTTTAGCAATATGAATTGTAGCTTCATTATCACATCGAAGTGGAATCGGCAAACTCGCTTTTGTATTAAAATCGTTCAACAAATAAGATATCCACTTTAGCTCACAAAATGTAGTGGCCATACTCCGGTATTCTACTTCAGCGGTCGACCGTGATACCGTAGTTTATTTTTTGTCTTCTAGGACACCAAAGATCCTCCAGGTTTAATGCAATAACTTATGAGAGATCTTTGACTATCTGTACATGTTGCCCAATTGACATCTGAAAAACCCTCAATCATATAGTTAGAATTACAAGGGTAAAAAAGTCCTAGTGAAGGCGTGCCCTTTAAGTATTTAACTACTTGTAAAGCTGCCTCCCAATGAACTTCTAATGGTTTATGCATGTATTGACTCAGCTGTTGAACACTAAAACAAATATCTGATCGAGAGAAGTTTAAGTAAATAAGTCGTCCAATTAGTCTTCTAAATTTTTCTAGTTCGACTAAATCTGGACTGTCCAATTCATTAAACTTTATCCCTTTTTTATAGGAATTTCAATTGGTGTGCACCCAGATAATCCTGTGTCAACTAGTATGTCAAGTATGTACTTACATTGATTTACAAACAAACCAGCACAAGTGCGTTGTAATTCTAGTCCAAGGACATACTTAGCATTACCTAAATCTTTGATTTTGAATTTTGAATCTAGATATTGTTTAAAATTATTAATAGTCTGTAAACAATTTCCAACAAAGAGTATGTCATCTACATATACTAATAAGGTATTGAATGTTTTTTCAGTTTTCAAAATAAACTACAATTATCATTTATTGACTGAACAAAGACAAATTCAATCAATTTTTTTGAAAATTCTTTGTTCCACTTCCTTGAGGATTGTTTTAAGCCATAAAGGTTTTTTTTTATTAAGATGACATAACTGATTTTCTTTTGCTCCAATTAACCCTTCTGGAAGGTTCATGTATACATCTTCATCTAGGTCACCATGGAGAAAAGCATTGTTGAGGTCAAACTGCTGCAAAAACCAATTGTTAGAGGCTGTCAAAGCGAGTAAAATTCTTATAGTGACTACTTTTGCAACTGGAGAGAAGCTAACGTGGAAGTCAATCCCATCTCTTTGGTTGCATCCCTTTTCTACTAGCCTCGCTTTGTACTTTGCCACTATTCCATTTGGATTTAATTTCGTCTTGTAAATCTATTTGCATCCAATTGGTTTCTTTCCATTTGGAAGTGTAACTAGATTCCAGGTATTATTGTTTTTTAAGGCAGTTAGTTCCTCATTCATGGCAATCTGCCAATGTTTATTTTTTTCAGCTTCTTTGTAAGATTGTGGTTCTTTAACTGTGTAAATACTTCCTAAAAAATTTAAGTGTTCATTTTTAATACATTTAGTTGTATATGGAAAAATGTTTGGAGTATAAAAAGTTCCACTTTAAGATTTGTATTTGAATTAACAACATAATTATCATGCCATATATGGGTCTTCTTTTCCCTAATACTTTTTCTTTGTTGATTTTGTAAAACATTGGTTTCACTTGGTTCTATAAAAGAGTTTTGTGTAGAGTTTTCACTTGGTTCAAATTTAGTTCTGTGAGGAGTGTTGTTTTTGGCATAACACAAACATCCAAAAACTCTTAATTGTGAAAAATCTGGTTGTTTTTTATGTAGTTTAAAAAATAGAGTTTTCCAATTTAAAATTTGTGTGGGAGTCCTATTAACAATATGTGTTGCCATTAGTATTGAAAAAGACCAAAAACATGAAGGTAAACTTGCTTGAAATAGAATAGAGCAGGAAATTTGTAGAAGATGCTGGTGTTTTCGCTCTACCACCCCATTTTGTTGTGGGGTGTAAGGGCGAGATTTTTGATGTCATATTCCATTTCTTTTGAAAACATTCTGACATTCAAAACTTAAGAACTCACTTCCATTGTCAGTTCTTATAGTTTTAATGAAGAATTCAAATTGTGTTTTGACCATAACATAGAAATCAAAAAATATTTGGCAAACAAGATTTTTAGTTTTGAGCATGTATGTTCATGTAAACCTACTATAGTCATCTACAATTCTAAGCATATAAGGACAAACAATGAAAGATTTTTCTTTATATGATCCCAAATGTCCATATGAATAATTCGAAATACTTAGTGGTTTTAGATTGACTGTTATTGAAAGGTAATCTTTTCATTTTTGAAATTGGACAAACACTACAATGAAAATTCTCATTCTTATCTAAATTGAAAACATTTTTTAAAGCAATATCAGAAATATGACCAAATCTTCTATGTAGTAAAATAAAATCAGTACATGTATTAAAGATTTTAATCCCTAAATCAGTTTCTAATAGGTACAGGTCTTCAGAAAAGTCTCCTCTACTTATGATTGTATTGTCTCTAACATCCTGTAATGTAGAAGAAAATTGGCACTTAATATTGTTTATTGTAGTAAGTTTTGAAACTGAAATTAGGTTATAATTAAAGTCTTTTACATACATTACATCATATAATATCAGGTTTCTAGTTAATCTAACATTTCCTATTTGTTTTACATGTTTTATTGTTCCATCAGGTAGAAATAATGACATATTATTTACTTTTCTAATATCAGTCATCATACTCAAATCAGCATATATGTAACAATTAGTACCACTGTCTATTACCCAAACATGTTTATCCTTGGAGTTGTTATGTACATTCAAACTACAAGTATCAGTAAGGTTTTTAAAAGAAAACATACATTCGTAATATTTTTCTTTACCATTGCCTTCTGTTTGTATTCCTTTCATAACTACTATCACCACTGCTGCAATGTCTATGTTATTGAACTTTGGGACTTGATTTAAGGAGGACTTAGGATGTTCGTCACAATATGAGAAGGGATTGTTAGTTTCTGCATTTGCCTTTTTTGGAAATTTTGTTTTCCACCATTTTGGATATCCAATAATCTTAAAACATCTTTCTTGGTTATGCCCTTCCATTCTACAATGAGTACAAAACAAAATTTGTGTTCCCTTCCCATTTCTTCCTTTGTTGTTTCCTCCCCTTCCTCTATTGTTTATTGAATTATTTTGACCCCTCTATTGATATGAACTATCTTTCATTAATATTTCAAAATTATCAGTCTGTTCAGACAATAATGTCTGAACTTCCCTTTGTCTTTCAATGCTCAACAACATTGCATATGATTTGTTCAGACTTGGTTTTGGATCCATAAAAATGATCTGTTGTCTTGTGTTATCGAAATATTCGTTCAGTCCCATTAGAAATTGTGTAAACTTGTTGGAAGTATCTAACTCAATTACTAACTTTGTCATTCTGTAGAAACAATGAGTTTTTAGATCGCATTCACAAGTAGTCAATAGTTCAAGAACCATGAGTTCATCCCATAACTTCTTTAACTTGGAAAAATACTTTTCAAGTGTGAAATTTCCTTGTCGTAGATTACTAATGGCCTTCTAGATTTGATATGCTCGTGGACCATTATTTTCTTGATATCTTTCTTTGATATTTGTCCACAAATTCAAGGTTGTGGTCGTGGAGGAGTAGTTAGCCTTGATTTCATCCGACACCGTATTTAGAATCCAAGATCGAACTAGACAATCCATCCTTTTCTATCGATTGAAGTCATCTACTTCTCTTGAAACTATCAATGACCCATCTATAAATCCTAATTTCAATTTTGCTTCTAGGGCTAAACGAGCACCACTACTCCAACCTATATAATTTCCACCATTGAAAATAGTTGTACAAATTATCGCACCTTTATTATCAGAGTTACGCATAGTGTACAGATCATTGTCGTGTTTCTTCTTGCCGACCATTCTTGTAGTTGTATTTCTCTAACAATCTGATGAAGATGATGAAGAATAATCAATTGATGAATATTTTGGAGATCCACCCTTTTCTTTTGGCTCTTCTTCTACAACTTCTTGATCACTCTGATCGGTTGATGAAGACTCGAAGATTCAGCTTCTTCTGACTCTTCTTCTACAGCTTCTTGATTACTTTGTTTTTCTTGCTCTAATACCATGTAAATTTCTTGATTAAAGATCAAGACATAGAATTAGGGCAGAATGAGATTGAAAACGTGAAAATCCAGATGTCTATTTGACTTTTAATTTAGTATTTATATTATATTAAAATATTATAATAGTCCTTGTATTATATCAGTACATTCAAAATGAATATAAACTAATTGTCTTATAACTGCCAACTCGACTTGAAGATTCTGCACCACTAGAGCTTGTGTCGCCGACCAAAGCTTCCTTGCCTATTTTCATTGTTTGAGCCTCTTCCATAAGTCATTTTTAGGTAACCTAACACGTCCGTAGGCCTCTAAGACATCATACATCTTTCTATCGATTGAAATCAACTTTAAGTTAATTTTGAATACTTTCAATGATTGATTTATCATTTGATTGTGTCTAAATTGGTTAATTGCTTGATATGCTTGGTTTACCCGTTATTTTCTAGATTTAGGCTTTGATAGA
This sequence comes from Impatiens glandulifera, assembly GCF_907164915.1. Classification (NCBI taxonomy): domain Eukaryota; kingdom Viridiplantae; phylum Streptophyta; class Magnoliopsida; order Ericales; family Balsaminaceae; genus Impatiens; species Impatiens glandulifera. The sequence goes on from NC_061863.1 coordinate 27,580,253, forward strand.
AGTTAAGAATGATTCTAACAAATCAAACATGATTTTCTAAAGAACTGTTCATCATAATTTTCATTGTTGTCTTCGATTTCTATTTTTCTTATCTAACACTTATGAAATATTCTCAATCCAATCACGTAACTTGTTAGGATCGGGGACGCCCTTGGAGGACCGGGGTGTTTCCGGTTTCAGGAAGGGTGGCCGCTTACAACACACACAACACTTTGGTGATAGTACGGTTAGAGACTATAACCGTTCTCAACACTTCGCAAACTGTCAGACTCTTGAACCGGGTTCAAGGGCGGAAATCTCTGTTTCAGTCTGAAGCAACGTATGCGACTTAAATGATGTTTAGAAGGAGTAGGTTTTAGAGATATGAGTGGACCGGTTTTTGATATAAGGAGTAAGATTGATTTTGGTTAGGTTAAGTGAGTAAGCAGTAAATGAGGGAAATAACACGAAACAAGATTTTTTATGGATGTTCGGAGCAAACCCTCCTACGTCACCCCTTCTTCTCAGATTATGAGAAGGATCTCCACTAACTTTCAAAGTTACAACAATTACAATGCCGGTCGAGCCCAACTCGCTACTCGCCGGTTACACCAACTCACTCTTGATGTAATACAATAACACAACAAAAACACACACACAAATCTTCCGGTTTATGACACACCGGTTTTGGATCGTTCGTAAGATTTCTTTATCTCTCTAAGATTTTCGTAACTTGTGTCGCTTGTTGTATATTCGCTTGTTCTGTTCTTGTCTTTAATGAGGTCGCTTCATATTCCTTTTATAGTGAGGACGATCCCAACGGTCACATTTTTCTCTCACCGTGGGATTGGTTGATCCAGCATCACGCCGGTCAGGAAGGTTACTTGCACGTTTCACCTTCCTCAACAATTGGCAAGCATGCAGACACCTCTGAGTGTAGGATGACGTAACCGGTTTGCAGATTCGGACACGTGTCAGGCATGCACCTTCCGGTTGTCAACGTCGGATCAGTAAATCATCATTGCTTTCCTCGCATGCTTCTGATCGGATCTTATCTTCTTTTATCCCTTCGAGACACGTCTGTTTCGTCATATTACGTCACTTCTGCAGATTGTAGTTTCCGGTTTGTTTCTTACATAGTATAGTCCAGCTGGAATGTAAAACTTGTCTTTGCTAGCCGATCTCTTGGAAGAGTTTAAAACCGGTTCCTCTGAACTTAACTTGATCACTTGGAACTAGATTTCTTTGAAGTGTTCCAGCCGGTTTATGAGGCTCCAGCCGGTTTGTGTAATTCGATCAGTTCCTGCACATAAAAGTTAATAATTGTTTAGTTCCCCTGGTTGGCTCCAAAAATTAACTTTACTTAATTTTTCTATCAATTTCTCCCTTTTTTATTATTTAGAATAAATATTCAAAACTTGTAATGTATGGCCAGTTTTGAAAATTAACTTACTTAATTTTTCTATCAATTTCTCCCTTTTTGATTATTTAGAATAAATATTCAAAACTTGTAATGTATGGCCAGTTTAAAAAAATCTGTTGAACAGTTTCTCTCTTTTTGAAGTTTTTCTGCTCAAGAAAATTTCAAAACATGTTTGTGATCTTTTAAAGGATATTTAAGGAGAAATAGTAACTTCAAAGTAAGATAAAAACCGCTGAGTTCTTAAACAAAAACAGACATAAATAAATTGTTCTTAAGAAAGACATGAAGCTAAGGTTTGGATGGTCCCCCCTTTTCAAGTTCTTTTTCCAGTTCTTTTTCCTTCCGCCTCATTTCTTCTTCTTCCCTTCCCTTGCCTTCCATTCCCTATCTATTCTTGCAGCGTCAATTCGCCATCCGGCAAATACACTTGATACACCGGGAGTTCTTTTGCCGAAACCAAGACCGGCACAGACTGGTTTTGGTGGTCGAGATGTTTGAGCAACGATCGGTCTGGAGCTTGGGGTTGCGGTTGAGATTTCGACCGCTTTCTTCTTACGCCGGTTGAGTTCTTCGATGTCCTCTTCTTCCTCTTCATCAAGAGGTTGCACGTTCAGCCCGACTGGTTCGATCACTCTTTGACTGTTTTGCTCTACCCGCTTCATCACCTCTGCAACCGCCTTCCTCTTGTTTTTATTCATTTCTTCATAGCGTGCGAGGGTTGAGCCGGTATGGGTTCCTGGAGAGCTTCCTGTTCCTCCTCATTACACTGTTTGGCAAGCGCATGATCTTTGTCTTCAAGTTCCTTCCTTAACCGTTCCCTTTCCCTTTCTTCGTCTTGCAGCTTCTTTGCGGTTTCGGCGTCATAATTGATTTGCTCTTGAGTTTTGCTCACTTGTAGTTTAGACAACTCCCCAATCTGAACTGAAATAGCCTGCAACATATCGACTAAGGGAGCGGTTGCGGTTTGAACGGATTCTGCGATCAGCGATTTGACAGAAGTTTGCAATGCTTCATCTATCATAGACCTGATCGTTGTTTGAGCGGTGTTGGCCATTTCGGATTGAACCGATCCCTGGATAGTGTTCGTTAGGTTGGTTTCAATTGTTGCAATCTTCTCATCGGTTGCAATGCTGTAGTTCCCAAGGTAAGACTCAATTGTATCGATTACCACTTGCTTTACCTGCTCAAGTTCCCGAGCCTTATCATTTTGAGGAGGATCACTTCCCCGGTTTTCTGCTGTCATGGATGTCTCCCCGGCATCAAAGAAAGGCTTGCTTTGATATAAGTCGGCATGAGTTAAGTGATGTCTGCAATCAGTTCTCCATTTTGTGTCGAGCCGGTCAATATTTTGAATGAGTTTTTTATGTACTGAGCGAAACCGTTCAAACATTCTCTATTCAATAGGAGTTAAGGCTCCTCCTTCTGCTTCCTTCAAAGCATCTTCTACTGCTTGTAACCGGGTGTATTCATGAATCACCGCGGTTTTGCTGAAAGCGGCTTGGATAACGTTGGTATTCGCCAGCTTGAGAGACACTTCTTCTATTTCCAAGAGTTTTTCCCAATGTTTGTTACCGCTCATCGACGGGATCATGTCTGACAGCTTTGTCTCACAACGGAGTTTTACCCATAAGTGATATGGTGATATCAACTCATTGGCATCTCTGTCCATGTCCCTAAATAGCCCCACAAACATTTCCTCCTCTTCTTCTGCGGTCATGACTATCTCGGCCTCGGTTATGATTTCAGGTTGGTAGCCGGTTTGCGTGACACCTTTTCCTTTGACCGCGGAATCATCGAGTAAAACCTCTTTACCCTTGTTAACCTAAACTGGCCCTTCGGGTATGATTGTTGAATCAGCAGGCCCATCTTGGGCCGATTGGATTGTTGTATCGATTGGAACGGAATTGTTCCCCGCTGAACCGGATGATTCATTTTCTTCAATATTTCCCTCCTGAGCCGGAGGGGTGATGTTCACAGTTTTGGCCGTTTCTTCGACCGGGTGACTTTCACTTTGACCGGGTATCTCAACCTAATTAGCTAGCTTAAGACGACTTGACACATCGTCTTCGGTTTCCCTAGCAATGTTTTGGACTACGTCCAAAATGACTTCCGAGTTATTTAAACCTACGTCAGCCATGATCTCGTCGATGTTCTTGTTGGGGGACTTGGAGTTTTCAGAGTTAATACTAACCTCTGCTTCCTCCTTTGATGTTGACTCGGTTTCGTGGCTCCCCGAGGGTTCGGTTTGCCTTGATGATGGAGAGTCAACATTGATGGGGCGAACTGTGTTGATGGGAATGGGCTGGAAGACGTTTCCGGTTCTCTTCGGCGAATTGTCTGAGGAAAGGGTTTTCTCAGAGTCAACCGGCTTGTTGGAGCTCTTCTTTGCAGAAGACTTCTTCCTTCCCTTCTTCTTCTGGGAGGTTTCGGCTTGAACCGCCTTCCTCTTCGGTTTTTCTTGTTTTGAACCTTCTTCAGCCGGAGCGGAAGAGCTGGTCCCCTTTTAAGACTTCGTTCTGGATGACTTCGGCTTAACCGCTTTGACAGACTTCTCACTCATTTTCTCGGAGTTGAGAATGTTATTGGGTGGGAGCGGTTCACCTTCGCCAAGTTCCACATTAAGGAACTTAAGAATTTTGACGATTTGCATTGCGAAGGCCTGAACCCGGCCATCCTTCTGTATCACCATCTCACAGAACTATTCGAAAATAACGGCTCCCCAATCTATCTTGTCACCGCGGACAATAGCCATCATCATTTTAAGCTTAAGTTTCGTCAGGTTATCGAAGTTACCTCCTCTACCCTGAATCGAACGAGAGATGATGTTCAGCAACCACTTGAACTCCGGTTTCAGTTTGTTCTTCCGGCTTGAGTGAATCACCAGATCCTGAACGTCAGCCGATATCACTAACCGGACCGCATTAGATTCTGCAGTGGTCAGGTCAGTCTTGAAGTCCAAACCGGTGTTCGGAAAACCGAGAGCTTCAGAGAATAGCTCCTCCGTGATGTGAATCTCTTTGCCGTTGACAGTGGCGGAGACTTTCCTCTTCGTCAAAGTCGCCGTCGCCAGAAACTCCAAAACTGCCGTCGGGTGCACGACGAATGGACCAGACAAGAACGTTTCTAGTCCTGAATCCCGTAGAGATTGAAGCACAACCTTGTTTTCCTCCCCGGCGTGTTCGTCGATGTCGTTGAAATCGACCTGCAACATCCATTGAAAATGTGCTTTACCTAGGGCCATGATGAATTTGTGAAGGAAAAATTTGAAGAACAGCGATGAACGGAAGTTAGAGAGCCTTTGAAGATTTGAGAGTTTTTAGAGAGAGAAAGCGTATGTAGAAAATGAACTAATCTGAACTTATATAGGAGGCAGTTTTGAACGGTTGGAAGACGAACCGTCACTTGATAATATTTTGGCGCCAATTTTCCCTCCAAAAGTTACTGCAGTAACTTTTGGCGGTAAATACGGAGAAAACAATGGGCGGTATATTTTGTGCGTTAAAACCGTGGGCGGTAAGTTTTTCAAACTTTTCATTTTTGCTTGAGATTCTGATTTACCGGAAGTTTTGTTAACCGGAAGTTTCGTTTAACATGAAGTCTTATGTTTATTGATTTCAAAACCGGAAAGAAGGATATTGAATAACCGCAGACTTTTAAAAATTAGAGAATTTTATAAATAAGTCCGAAAGAGTAAGTGAGGCGGTTTTCGGTCGTACAACAAAATGACCAAAAACCGGAAATAAAAACAAATAACTTAGTTTAGATCGACCTAGTCCCCTTCCACCATTCTGTCAAGCCACTTGGACACGGTGTTTTTGGGTGTTCGTTCCTCAATCCTTGATATCCATCTATTTAGCATGGATAGAGTCATAGTGTTGGCCGGTCTGACAGGAACACCGGGCCCAAGGTTGCGGCGTTGAGCCTCCAAAAATCGAGAGATTTGTGGAGCGAAACCGACCCTTCCCCTTGAAGCGGTTATGAGCTGCTTCATGTTTTTGAATAGATAGGAGGACCAGTTAATTGCCGATTTGCGGATGATGGCTATCATGATGTCGTATGCCTCCCGGTTGTAGTTTTTGTTTGACATTCGGCCCATGATAGACCGCTGAACCAAATCATGAAAGACTTGGTAGTGAGGGGCTAGTTTTTCCTTCTTCCCGTGGTCTTTGACCGGTTCGATGGAAGAGGAGAAGATAAAGCCGAAGTCTTCCTTAGCCGGAAAGAATGGCGTCGGGAAGTCAGAGAACCCTTCGATTGGAAAGTGGAAGAAAGCAGCAAAGTGTTCTTCGGTAATCCAAACAAATCTTCCGTCAACGATGGTCCTTATTCTACCATCATCGAGAATGTGCCCATTGTTGAAGAACTCGCACACTTCCTCTACAAGGATGGTGTTTGAGCCTTCAAGAAATTTTTGAAGCCCCGATTCTATGATTGGTTGGAAGATGATATCGTGAAACCGGCCATCTTTTACTTCTTCGAAGTTGACGATGATTGTGTTTCTTAGTTCAGCAGACATTCTGGAAAAGAGAAGAAATGAGAATCGAAGGGAAGTTCTTTGAGCTTTCAAGCTTTAGAGAGAGGATAGTAATGGAGGCGTGTTTGAAGATGAAGGTTTGAGCCCTTTTTATAGCTTGAGCGGTTGGATGCATTAAATGAGGATATTTTGAAAAATTAGACCGTTTATGTCTTGTTATAAATGTTTTGTAACTTTTCAAGAGGATAAAGGCTTGTTTAGTCAAATCGGATCAGGCATGCTTCTTGAAAACGAATATTTCTGTTTCCAAGAGTGATTTGATTTGGTTTGATACGGCGCATTAAATGTTGGTCATTTACTTTAGGATTTTCTGATTTTTGACTAAAATGGAAAGAGATGATCTTCATTAATTCAAGGTACCAAACCGGTAGTACAACAAAATTACCGGTTTGGGAAAGGACAAAAGGACGAGAGATGATTTAGACATTGGATGATCTAGCCGCTTGATTCCTCTTTGACTTGGCTGCTTCCCATCGGTCGATCAGCACTTGGACTCTCTCCTTAGTGAGCACATACTTTGATTGGAGAGTGACGAAGGGTCCGGAGTGGATATCCAAGCTAGCACAAAAACCGCTTAGCTGAGGAGCGTAGCCGGTTTTATTTGAAAGAATTATCTTCTTCAGGTTGCTGAAGATGATCCAGGACCAATTTACCGGTGTCCCAACCGTAACAGCGATCATCAAGTCGAAAAGCCTTTGGGTGTAGTAATAGCTTTTCTCTCTGCCCAAAACGGACTTTCCCAGAATCTCACAAAGAAGCTGGTACTTGTGAGAGAGTTGGCTTTTAGCACCCCAGGGTCTAACCGGGATGTTAGAGTTGGAGAACCGATGACACATTTCTTCTATGGTCACCGGAGAGTAGGTTAAGTCAGTTACCCCTTCAGTGGGCAAACCGCAGTATTTAGCGAAATCCGTCTCGCTGAATAGAAAAGATTGACCGTAAACTTGTGCAACGATTATGTCTCGATGCACCTCCTTTGCGGTTTGGAAGAATTCATCGACTACTAGATAGTCGAGAATGAATCTGTTTTCAAGAAATCCTCTTAGCACGCTTCTTTCAACGGATAAGAACATTTCTCTGACCTCATGATCTTCGTATTGGTAGATTGAGTTGAAATCAGGCAGTAGAATTTTCTTTGCTAGAGAGTTGGAGTTCATGTTCTTGAGATAGTTTGAGCTCAAGACAGTTTTTGTGAATAGTGAATTTTGTGAAGAGTTGTAAGGATTTGAGGGTTGTTTATATAGCCAGGGGTTCGGCTAGAACAATAGGGTAAGCATGCTTAGTGATGTCATCAATTAGTTAATAGGCTTTAACTTGTTGAAGTGTATTATGTTTATTTCCAATGCAAAAACTAATTATTACCAAGATATTCATGATGACAAAAATCTATTGACAAGATGTGAGTCTCCCTCTCTTGATGATGGACACATGTCGTCATATCGATTGCGGTAGACTGTATTTATTTATTACAGGCTTCATTTCTCAAGGTATGCATGAAAATGCGGTTGACTGTCTCAAGTTAACCGGAAAAGTTCATTCCATCGAAACCAAAGTGCATTTGTACTTAGCGGTTTTCCATGACCGGTTTCATTTGGATATTTTGTTCCGATTGTGAAGAAATGTGTGAGTCATATCAACATTTGTTCAACTTTGGATTAAGTATATCCACTTCAACCAGGTCATTTCAACCGTATAATAAGTATACACATGATTTGACATTATGAAGTGATCAGGCGTAACCGGAGACTTCCTCCCGGTTAGCAATCTTGAATTTTCAATGGCCTATTTGAATATGGTTTGAGAAGCGAGAGCTTCTCCCTGAACACATATCCCAGTTTTTCATTATTATGTATGTAAGCAGTATGCATGCATGATCATGATATAAGTTGCTTAACATCAGTAATTCCCAGAATATTCCTAATGTGAGAAAACTTAGCTTCCTGTAGCGGTTTTGTGAAGATGTCTGCTACTTGTTGTTCGGTCGAGACGTATTCCAACCGGATGTGTTTCTCCTGAACATGCTCCAGGATGAAATGATGTCTTATATCAATGTGCTTTGTTCTTGAGTGGACACTGGATTGTATGTGATCGCTATCGCGCTGGTGTTGTCACAGAATATTGGAGATTCCTTGGCTTCTACACCAAAGTCCCTTAGTTGTTGTTGGATCCAGAGGAGTTGTGCACAGCAGTTTCCGGCTGCTATATACTCTGCCTCTGCGGTTGATGTTGCAACTTAGGTCTGTTTCTTGCTACTCCAAGTAACTAACCGGTCACCTAGGAACTGGGAGGTTCCACTTGTACTCTTTCTATCGATCTTGCATCCTGCGTAATCAGCGTCTGAGTAGCTTATGAGGTTGAAGTTTGAGTCTTTTGGATACCAAAGTCCCACTTCTTGAGTTCCCTTTAGATATTTTAATATTCTCTTGGCCGCAGTATAATGTGATTGCTTTGGATTGGCTTGGAATCTTCCGCATACCCCAACCGCAAACAAAATGTCAAGTCGGCTAGCTGTTAGATAAAGCAATGATCCAATCATTCCTCGATATGCTGTGATGTCAACGACTTGACCATCCTCATCTTTATCTAACTTTACAGAAGGACTCATTGGTGTAGCCGCTTCAGCGCATGTATCCATTCCAAACTTCTTCAATAATTTGACTGTGTACTTCGGTTGGCTTATAAAGGTTCCAGCTTCAATCTGCTTAACCTGAAGTCCTAGGAAGAAGCTCAGTTCTCCCATCATACTCATTTGAAATCTGTTAGTCATCATCTTTGAAAACTCATCACATAATTTTGGATCGGTTGATCCGAAAATAATATCATCGACATAGATTTGAACAAGTAATATTTGTTCCTTTCACTCAAATTTGAAAAGTGTTTTGTCAACTGAACCTATTGTGAATTTGTGATCAAATAAGAATTATGTTAATGTATCTTACGAGGCTCTTGGAGCCTGTTTCAAACCGTAAAGGGCTTTGTTCAGCCGGTAAACATGGTTTTCGTGTTCTGGATTTTTGAAACCTGGAGGTTGATTAACATATACCTCTTCAATTACTTTACCGTTTAGAAAAGCGCTTTTAACATCCATTTGAAAAACTTTGAAATTTTTGAAAGCTGCATATGCTAAAAATATTCTAATGGCCTCGAGTCTAGCTACAGGGGCAAATGATTCTTCAAAATCAACACCTTCTTCATGTTTATGGCATTGAGCCACTAACCGGGCTTTGTTCCTCGTAACTAAACCGTCTTCATTGAGTTTATTTCTGAATACCCATCGTGTTCCTATAACCGGTTTATTTTTCGGTCTAGGGACTAGGTACCAGACTTTATTTCTCTCAAACTCGTTTAATTCCTCTTACATTGCTAGGATCCAATCGGAATCTGACAATGCTTCATCCACCTTTTTCGGCTCAATTTGTGATATGAAAGCTGAGTTTTCATAGTGTTCCAAATTTTGTTGCCTAGTTCGGACTGGTGAGGATATGTTACATATTACTAGTTCAAGAGGATGATTTTTGTTCCTTCTGAGGTTTATCCGAGACGTGTCTATCAAGCTTTCGGTTGGCTGATCAAGGTTAGACTGATCGGTAGGTTGAACAGAGTCAGACCGACCGATTTCTTCAGTCGAAACTGAAGAGTCAACTTTCTGCGGTAAGGCAGCTTGAGCAGGCTGAGGTTCATCATCAAAATAGATATTGAAATTTTCCATTCTGTTGTGAAGGTCGAAGGGTAATGCAGTGTTTCGTTCAACCGATTCATCAAAAACAACGTGGGCTATTTCTTCAACTGTTAAAGTCCTAGTATTGTATATCCTGTAAGCTTTACTTATAGCTGAATATCCCAGCATTATTCCCTCATCGGATTTAGCATGCGGTATTGATAGCTTCAGCCCAAAACTTTTGAGTAATACCCGAATCAGCTATCATTGACCTTGCGGCTTCCTTGAGAGTTCGGTTTCTTCTCTCAGCCAGGCCGTTTTGTTGAGGAGTTCTGGCACTAGACAACTCGTGTCTAATACCGGAATCATCAAGAAAAGTTGTTAATTTGCTGTTTATAAATTCAGTTCCTCTATCACTTCTGATTTTGTTTACTCGAATAGATTTTTCATTTTGTATTCTTAAAATTAATTTGATCAGGTTTGGAGTTGCTTGATTTTTAGAAGCTAGAAATGTTACTTAAGTAAATTTAGAATAGTCATCGATAACTACCATAGTATAATGCATGCCTCCTAGACTGGTTACTTTAACCGGACCAAATAAATCTATATGCAAAAGCTCTAAACACCGTTCAGATTGATAGTTTCCTTTACTTTTGAAAGATGATTTTATTTGTTTTCCCATTTGACATGCAACACATACTTTGTCTTTTGAAAACTTAACATTTGGAAAACCGTGAACTAGTTCTTTGGAACATATGAAGTTAATTGTTTTGAAATTCAAATGGTTTAGCCGTTTATGCCAAAGCCAGTTTAGATCATTTTCGGCTATCATGTATACAGGTTTTTCAAAATCAGTTTTCCAATTAACTTTATAAATATTTCCCATTCGGTTACTAGTTAAAAGAATATCATTTTGCTAATTCTTAACTAAGCATGCGTTTTTATGAAATTCAACTTTGTAACCCACATCACACATTTGACTTATACTCAACAGATTAATTAAAACGCAGTTCTTCTACCAGTAATACATTATTTATGGATAGGTTACCATGGACAATCTTACCCTTGCCCACGGTTTTACCTTTTGAGTTGTCACCGAATGTTATGACTGCTCCAGTTTCATACTTGATGTCGGTTAGTAGTTCATCGTTGCCGGTCATGTGTCTTGAACATCCGCTATCCAGATACCATTCCGAATTCTTTAGCCGGTTGCTTCTCCTAACCTGCAAAAGAAAATTATTTACACCTTTTTGGTACCCACATTCGGTTGGGTTCATGGCTGATTAGTCCCTTTGGGATCCAGACTTCAATTAGTCGGATCACTTTCCCGGTATCTGTTCTTATAATATTTGGCTTAACTTCTTGACCGTTGCTCAAGAATGCCTTATGTTGTGATGATGAGTTTCTTTGAGACCGAGATCTGTTTATTTTAATTTTTTTTCGGTTGGCTTTCCTTCTCTCAGGATGAAGCCAGTTTTCTGATTCGGTTGGACTTACATTTTAGCTCTTCTTCTGGTTTTAAATCATTTTCGGTTGTTGAAATTTTGACAAATCTTATGAATGGAAGATTGTCTTTCGTGAGTTTCATCCCGTTAGGTTGTTTTGTTTCGTTTTGTTTGTTTGGTTCGTAACCGATGCCAAATCTACATTTAGGATGTCTTTTATAATTACACATCTGTTTTACGGCTTGACGGGATCTCTCCCACGCAGCCATAACATACAATGCTCGTTCATTTGTTTCAGTTACCGGTTGAACTGTCTCCTCATTGTCTAAGGATAGTTCATCCGGTTCATACATTGTGGTTTCACATGTTTTAACAGCGATACTACTTGACTCTACGGTTTTAGGTTCTACTGGAGTCAGTATGTATGCAGATATGTTTCTGAACTCAGCGACCATTTCGTTGAGTGCAGAAATCAAATCTTCTTTAGTAAACTCATCAGAAGAGAAATCAAATCCCTCTTCGTCGTTTGCCATGAAACAGGTTACCCTTTCTCCATTATCTTCGTTGTCGGAGTACGCCCATTTGCTTCCACCGTCGGATGCGATGAGTGCTTTCTGAATCTCCTTCCCTTCGTCAGCATGCTGGTCATCGTTTCTCCGGCAGTCGTTTCGTTGGTTGTCATTTCTTCGGTAGTTGTTCCCTTGGTAGTTGTTACCCTGATACCGGTTGCCTTGGTAGTTGTTGCCTTGATAGTTACCTTGATAGTTACCTTCCGATTTTCTATCGTCTCTCCTTGGTTTTCTGCATTCTGACCTGAAATGTCCAAAACCGTCACAGTTATAACATCTTTTATTTGATTTATCTACATAATTATAATTAAAATCGTTGTTAGATGGTGGTTGGCTCTTCTTCATGAATCTCCCAAATTTATGAGCTAGCATCGCCATCACATCTTCACTGATCTGATCAGCGTTTTTGAATGGAGCCGGAACGGTTGATATTTGGACCGCCGGTTCCACCGATGTAACCAAAGCTCTGGTTGCGGTTGACGTGGATGCTTTATCTTCGATCCGAGACTTAATCTCGAACTCGTAGGCTTATAGATCCTCAAACACATCATGCAACTTCATCTTCCCAAGGGTGCTTGATTCCCTCATCACCATGGTCTTGATATCCCAAGTGCTCGGCAGTGATCTTAAGGCTTTAATGATTACTTCTCGGTTGTCGTACTTCTTTCCAAGTGTTTGAAGCTCGTTGACCACACTGGTGAACCGGTTACTGAATTCCTTCATATTTTCCCCCAGTTTCATCCTAATGTTTTCATATTTCTGTGTAGCCACCAAGATTTTGTTCTCCTTTGTTCTTTCGTTTCCCTCATGGATCTGAATGATCGTTTCCCAGGCTTCCTTTGCATTATCGCAGTTTGATATCTTGTTCAAGGTGTTATCATCTATAGCCTTATAGATGTGCCTCAAGCAATAGTTGTCCAAGTTACTCCGTCTTCGATCTTCATTTATCCATTGGTCTAACTCCTTGTTTATCTTGATCGGTCCCTCTTTCAGGACTCGGCTCATTTCATCATCCAACGTGATCAGATGTAGATACATCTGTTTCTTCCAACTGCTAAACGCTTCACTTTTTAGCATTGGAGGCTTGTCGCTGTGGGTCATGCTTCCCATCTTCTTCAGTTTCTTGAGTGCTAAGAACCTCGCTCTGATACCACTTGTTAGGATCGGGGACGCCCTTGGAGGACCAGGGTGTTTCCGGTTTCATGAAGGGTGGCCGCTTACAACACACACAACACTTTGGTGATAGTCCGGTTAGAGACTATAACCGTTCTCAGCACTTCGCAAACTGTCACAGACTCTTGAACCGAGTTCAAGGGCGGAAATGTCTGTTTCAGTCTGAAGCAACGTATGCAACTTAGATGATGTTTAGAAGGAGTTGGTTTTAGAGATATGAGTGGACCGGTTTTTGATATAAGGAGTAAGATTGATTTTGGTTAGGTTAAGTGAGTAAGTAGTAAATGAGGGAAATAACACGAAACAAGATTTTTTATGGATGTTCGGAGCAAACCCTTCTACGTCACCCCTTCTTCTCAGGTTATGAGAAGGATCTCCACTAACTTTCAAAGTTACAACAATTACAATGCCGGTCGAGCCCAACTCGCTACTCGCCGGTTACACCAACTCACTCTTGATGTAATACAATAACACAACACAAACACACACACAAATATTCCGGTTTATAACACACCGGTTTTGGATCGTTTGTAAGATTTATTTATCTCTCTAAGATTTTTGTAACTTGTGTCGCTTGTTGTATATTCGCTTGTTCTGTTCGTGTCTTTAATGAGGTCGCTTCATATTCCTTTTATAGTGAGGACGATCCCAACGGTCACATTTTTCTCTCACCATGAGATTGGTTGATCCAGCATCACGCCGGTGTAGGAAGGTTATTTGCACGTTTCACCTTCCTCAACACTTGGCAAGCATGCAGACACCTCTGAGTGTAGGATGACGTAACCGGTTTGCCGATTCGGACACGTGTCAGGCATGCACCTTTCAGTTGTCAACGTCGGATCAGTAAATCATCATTGCTTTCCTCGCATGCTTCTGATCGGATCTTATCTTCTTTTATCCCTTCGAGACACATCTGTTTCGTCATATTACGTCACTTCTGCAGATTGTAGTTTCCGGTTTGTTTCTTACATAGTATAGTCCGGCTGGAATGTAAAACTTGTCTTTGCTAGCCGATCTCTTGGAAGAGTTTAAAACCGGTTCCTCTGAATTTGACTTGATCACTTGGAACTAGATTTCTTTGAAGTGTTCCAGCCGGTTTATGAGGCTCTAGCCGGTTTGTGTAATTCGATCAGTTCCTGTACATAAAAGTTAATAATTGTTTAGTTCCCCTGGCCAGCTCCAAAAATTAACTTTACTTAATTTTTCTATCATAACTAACCTAAACAAACCTTAACCAATTGAACGGTTATTTGACGTCGTGATGAGCATCTAAATTTTTAATTTGAGTTCGCTCGAAGGTTTATGTCGATTGAGGCCTCAACTTCTAATGGCTTGCTTCCGATGTTAGAGTCCACAACGAGGAGCTCTAGACGATGATGGATACTTACCTGAACCTGTTTGACACAAGAATGGTAAAAACGAGGAGGAATCATCTATGAAACATCTTGCCTACGAAAGCATTCGATACAAGGAATATGATGCCAAGTTGCCTGACGACATGGATATCAAATTAATCATGGTTGGTCCACGTGATTCCTTCAGTGGGTCAAAGATCATATTTGGTCTTTAATTATGCTATTTCCATTCAAGGTTAAAATCAAGTAAAAAATAGAGGGATGCTTGTGTTAGTGAAAGGATTCAATTCCTGGACTTGAACTAGTCTATCCGAGGCTTTGACCACCAGGATAACTTGCCATTGGTGTCAAAATAGAAGTGATCTAAAATGAAGAGCCTCTAAACACATGTCTAATGATTCCTATACATCCATGCGTGTCCTCCGTCTTTGTTTCCATGTTCCTTTTAGCCTGAGTTTTGGATTCGTCTAATTTTGAAACAATGTTTCAATTTCAAATTATTTTAAAAAGATTTAAGTTTGTTTTTTCTCTCTTTACAAATTACTTCTCTTCTTTAATTAATTAATAAGAAAAAAATTAAAAAAAATATATAATACGGTTAAAAAATATTATTATCTTCATAAATAAACTTTGTGATTTCATAACTTGAGTTTCATAACCCTAAAAATTACAAAACAAATTCTTATAGGCTCCTCAAAATCTTCTTGATCATCATGAAAATTTTCAAAACATTTAAAACACTTTTGGAAAAACACTCAACTTCGTAGTGTCGTAAATAAAGTTCTACGATTCCAAAAATTCCAAACAACTGTACACTTCATAAAATATTTTTGATCAACTCATGAATTTTTAGAATGTTTGGAATACGTTTGAAAAATGCTTACTTTAGGTAGTGCTATAAAAAAAATATGACTTCATCACTTATCATTTTCACTCTCATTTCTTTCTCGAGATACGTTTTCAGATCTACTATTTTAATATTGTTTAAACTTAATGACTCATTGTTGGGTCAAATTATTTTGACTAAGTGTCAAAGAATTTTGACTATTGGAATTTTGATGATGAGTGTGTATAAAACTTAATTTAAGCCGTCAAATCATTTTTGATGTAGGTGTATCGAAAACATGTTATATTAGACTAAGTCTAAATGAGGTTCATTAGACTAATTGACCATTAGATGCATTCAGTTAGACGTGCAGTCTAACAAATGTAGTAAGATGTGCAGTCTAAAAGATACATAGTTAGACGTGTAGTCTAACATATACGTAGTTAGACGTGCAGTCTAATAGATACGTAGTTAGACGTGCAGTCTAACATATACGTAGTTAGACGTGAAGTCTAACAGATACGTAGTTAGACGTGTAGTCTAACCGATACGTAGTTAAACGTGCAGTCTAACAAAGACGTAGTTAGACGTGTAGACTAACAGAGACGTAGTTAGATGTGCAGTCTAATAGACGTAGTTAGACTAGCAATCTAACAGATGTAGTTAGAGGTGTAGTCTAACAGATACGTAGTTAGACATGTAGTCTAATAGACATAGTTAGACGTGCAGTCTAACAGATACGTAGTTATACGTGTAGTCTAACAGATAGGTAGTTAGATGTGCAGTCTAACAGACGTAGTTAGATGTGTAGTCTAACAGATACGTAGTTAGACGTGTAGTCTAACAGATAGGTAGTTAAACGTGCAATCTAACAGACGTAGTTAGACGTGCAGCCTAACAGATACGTAGTTAGACGTGTAGTCTAACAGACGTAGTTAGACGTGCAGTCTAACAGATACGTAGTTAGACGTGCAGTTTAATAGATACGTAGTTAGAAGTGCAGTCTAACAGACGTAGTTAGACGTGCAGTCTAACGTATGAGAGTTAGACGTGCAGTTTAACTCCTATAGATTAGTCTGAAGTGATGCGTAGTTAGACGTGTAGTCTAACGTATGAGAGTTAGACGTGCAATCTAACTCCTTCAGATTAGTCTGAAGGGATGTGTAGTTAGACGTGCAGTATAACAAATGAGAGTTGGACGTGTAGTCTAACTCTTTCAGATTAGTCTGAAGAGAACCGTAATTAGACGTGTTGTCTAATCCCATTAGACCAGGTGGTCAAATAGATTCTGCTATTAGATGTGGGCGTCTAATTTCTTTAGACTTGTCAGTCTAAGTGAAAAACGTCTAATGTCATGTTTAAGAAGTTGCTTGAAGCTAGCACCTGTCTACCCACGATCAACTAGCTGTATGCTACTCCTACTCCACTTTCTAGTGAAGATTAGTACGACAACCAGTTGCAACCAATTGATTAATTCCACGTAAGCAAATATTGTTCCCATTACTTGTTTCTTGCAAGAATATCCTAGAAGAATATTTGGCGCACTACCAGTTTGGTACGGCCACAATCCTCGTGCTTAGAGTCTGTGGTGTACTATGGAGGCGTTCCAATGGAAGCTCGCCACGTGTCATTATGTAAGATTCGACCGTTGGTACCTACTCTCTATTTAAAGATCTTCAAGGACCACAGATGAATCATCGATCTATCGATACTCAAAGAATTATACGCGAATATACAAGCTGATATACTAAAGAGCTACTTTCTTGCTTTACTATATGTTTATCAAGAGAGAGTTAGAATCAAAACATTGTTTTAGCTGAGTGATATACTTAATTATATTGTAAGTTGAACAGAGTCTGTTTTGTTCAACAGTGGACTAATCGTGCAACTGTATTTGATTCTACGAAACGTATAGTGATTCCTTCCGGTAGTTGGAAGAAGGGGTGACGTAGGAGAGTTTGCTCCGAACATCCATAAACAAACTATTGTGTCATTTACATTCTGTCATTTTCTCATTATTTGGTTCTTAGCTTCAAACCTGAGCAAACATTTCCGCACTTGAATCGTTCAAGAGTTTGCATAGGTTTGTGTATAATAGAAAGTGATTTAAATCCTTAACAAGATTTCTATCAAACCATTTTCCCAAAGCCGTCATCAATCGCCAGACCCCCGTCTCTATCGATTACGCCGATCGTATCACTCATATACTCACTTCTAGGAAAGGAATAAGGATAGACCTTCTTTATAAACATTAAGATACACACAAGGTCAAACGGGTTGTGAAATTAAAACTCAAGTGTAACAAATCCTTCAAACATCAAATGTTCAACTATTTATAAGTAGATACCGTCTTTTGGACGAGCGTATGGGCCAAAGTACTGAGGTCCTTTTTACACGTAACCAAGCACCGAACTCTTAAAACAAATACTCTAATTTTATTTTCTTATTTATTTGAGAAGTAAATCCGGGTGACGACTTTAAAGTCAACGAAATTGATGTGTTGAAATACATGATCGATTTAAAATCTATATGGGGCAATTTAAAAGGCTTATACTAGAGAGCTCTATTTTCGGATTCTCATCTCAAATTTTATGAGATTAAAGAGAAGGTAAGACAAGGGATTCTCTAATAAAGTGCAAACATATGCCAAACTTTCTTTATTTTAAAGTAGCACCCGAGTCAGACTTACCATCAAAAATCCCTCATCATATCCCCTCTGAGGCGGTATTTGAGCGAATAGGTAATGCATCAAGTTTCCGATAAATACCGATATGCAAACTTCCCTTAAATATGGAGGCCTTTAATCAAAACAAAAGTTTGATCCAAAAGACGAGTTTATTTTGAAAAATGGAAGGAGAGAAGAAATGAAAGAGCAAGAGAGCGTCATCGAAATATAAAAATGCGTAAAAAAACCAGCGACTCTGTTGGTGACAACAATATATTCTCAGCTCAAAACAAGTAGTTTACCAAACTACGAAATACAAAGGATGTTACACTCCTTATTTCATAATAATCTTACATGAGGGTACAAAACCCGAGAACACAATATGAACTCTGTATTCACATTTGTTATATTGTTTATCTAGGAACCAACCTGTAAGAATGAACATTTGACTTACCTTATTTTCAAATAATATTATTATTTTTAATAATACTAAAATAATATTTTGAATTTTTATATTCAAAATAACTCAAAGAAAGAATTAAACCTAATTACGGGTTAATTATTGTAATAATTAAACCGTAATTAAGAAAATTATTCAAAATTCCAAAAATAATTTAAGGATAAAATATTGTATTTATTTTACCCAAATTAGACTAAAGAATAGGTTAAAAATATTCAACTGTGATTTAATCATGAATTATGTTTAATTTATGATTTAAATTAATTAAATACCCTAAAATTCCCAAAAATAAAATATGATCATAATTTTTATTCTGATTCTAAAAAAAAATTTGTGAAGAAAAATCGTAACAAATAGAATTAAAATTAATTTTTAATTACCTTTTTAATAAAAATAAAATATGATAATCCAGTGTAGCCGGATTTTTGTTAACATTCTGTAGCAGGATCATGTACTATCATATGAGCGCACAAACTTCATCCAAAAGCCCAAATGCTCCCACGCAGCCCTCTACAACGGATTAAGCGTGCTCCTGCCACACCCGATCAACTAACATGATGGAATAGCCCCGTTAGTCAATACCACTGACCGTATATGGAACGCGAATACTATTAGCCGAAATATCGTTTCAAGCGTCTTCTTTGCTAGGACATAGACCTCGTCGGACTCGCGATCGTCACTGACACGTTTCTTAAAGAAGGGAAAACTCATGCTACATGCGTCCTTATCCCTTCAAATTTCGGCCACGTCTCCGCCACATCCTCGCCTACAATACGCCATTATCCTCCAACCTTATCCTACCTTAGATAAAGCTAGAACGTTTTATGGATTAGATTGTTAGAGGATATTTTTGACTCGAATATCCCTCCTCGACCGACCTATCTATAGTATAAATACACCTCTATGATCTGTGTAGCAAATCATCAAACAAACACTAAGAATTACAACCTATAACCATCGAAATCAAAGGCTGAAAATCCGGTCAAGAACTGGTCTTTGTCAAAACTTTCTCCGACGACCATTGCTTTGATCCAGGCTTCTGGATAGCTTCCTGCACCTCACAGGAGTGTTCTCCAAGTGTTGGTATGAATCCAGAACGCATATATATCAATCTGTAATTAAAAAAATTTGTATTTTTTAAAATTTTATTGTTTGATCGAGTTTGATATGATCTTAAGCTTGATTATGTGATTTCATTTTTTAGAATCATTATATATATATATCATGTATGAACTTTCTATTAAAAGAGATCAGATCAAATCAACCTAAATCAAGAATTTCGAAATTTGAGTTTGAAAAATGGATTTTTAAATTTTTTGTGTTATTGGTTTTGTTCTAGATTTTTTTGATCAAGTTAGTTGTTATTCTTGTTAGAATGATTTCCATGCAATTGTTTCATCATTTTGATAATATTTGATCAAATTGTGTTTTTGGAAAATTTTGGATTTTGATTCAATCTTCAAAAATTGTTTTAATGTTTGAATGATGTTCTTATTTTGGTTAAGTTCAACTATATTCATCATTTCAAAACTAAAAGAACAAAAATTAGACCTTGAAATGGCCTAATTTGAAAAATCCCAAAACTTGACCTAGAAATGGATTTTTGAAATTTATATTTGTAAAATTTTGAAATTGTGATTTATGTTAGGGATTTTGTTCTTAATAATCATATGAACCAACTATAGCTTATAGATCATAATTTCATGATCTAAATCAAAAGTTATAGCACATAACATTTTAACCAAATCAAGAACACCTTGGTTCGGCATTCGACTAAGGATCATAACCGACGACCGAGGAGTCCGGTCGATGATCTTAGCCAGCGACCATGGAACCCAACCGAGGACCAAGAATCTTCAGACCAAATTTTCTGACTTTGGACCGGTGTTCTTCAACTCCGACCGAGGACTAGGACCAGTGTTCTTGAGGAATGACTGAGTCCCAGAACCGATGGTTTTAGCCTAGGACCGTAGAGCCCAACCGAGTTTTTTAACTTAGGACCAAGTCCTCCCCTTAGTCTAGGACCGATTTTTCTAACCTAGGACTGAGCCTTATTTTAACCTAGCATCGAGAGCCTTTAGCCTAGGATCGTGGACTAGGATCGAGAACCTTTATCCTAATATCGATGATTAGGACTGAACCTCCTAGACCTAGGACCAGTAAAACTAACCCTAACCCAAGACCTAGGACCGATAACTACCTAACCCTAGGACCGAGCACTTAGACCGGTAGACTTGACCTGGGACTAAGCCTCCTAAGTCTATGACTGAGCAGCCTGAGTTTGGGACTGAGCCTTCCGAACCCAGGACCGAGCTCTCTAGTCCCTTGACCTATACGACCCGATCTTTGTTTAGGACCACCTCGGTCTTGACCAAGCCCACCAAGTCTAGATCGGCCAAACCAAACCTTGACCATAGAACTCTGGTCTTAAGGCATGTTTGGTTACACATTTCAAAATCCAAAGTTAATTTTGTAATTTTGGAACATGAAACTATTTTCAAATAATCCCAAAAGGTCAAAAAATGATATTTTTTTTTATATTTTCGGGATATTTCCTAAACCAATATTTTGATAAGGCCCCGTTTGGAATTTATTTTTAAATTCTAACATTTTCCTCTAATATTTTTTTTAATTCTAAATACCAACGCAACATGTACACACCCCTTTATAAATAATTTTGTACAATTATTTACGTGATCTATACATATCCTTGTTAGGACCCTTAAACTAATACTTAAACGTAATAAATGTTATCAATGGATTTATCATAGCCAAACTTTGTTTATATTAGAAGAATTATTAAAAATCGTCCTTGGGCGGGCGTAGAGGACATAGCGCAATAGCCCTTTCTCGAGCGTAAACAGACAACGAACCTCCCTTTTTCAGAAACTCGAGTATAAATACGTTTGTACTCATATCACTTTATTGATTTTCATAAAATCATTTGTCGCCTCTAATTTTCAAATAGATATTTTTTAAATTAATTATGTTTAATTAATTTAAACTAGATTCTGGTTAAATTGTTATTTAGCCCCCAAATTTTTAAGATTTGAACAAATGATTAATTATTTTTACATAATTAATTTCTTACCGCTCCAGGTATTTTCAAAATCATTTAAAAACTAAATGTTTCATTTTAAAAGATGTTTGGCACGCAAAGTAAGGTTGAAACACATCGAATCTGGAACCACCCTACGATATGATATTTCCCCCATAATGCCACGCGTCCGCTCACTACAGCGCGTGCTAACCTATGGGATCCTGGGAGATAGAAGATCCTACGGAGGGTTACACAACCTGACATGGCCTTTACTTGCTAAGATTGTCTACACGGTGCGTTCCATTATACATCAATAGGCTAAAATACCAACAATGTATCAACAATTATTTAATACATCCACTCATGAGGGCGACATTATCCATGCGATTTCTCAACATCTTTCCTTTGATGTAAGTGGGCTACATTATCCATCTGATTTCTCAACATCTTTCCTTTGATTGAAATAATACTTGTTGTAAGCTAATTTATGTGCTACCCTTATAGCATGGATACATTGGTTAAAAGGAATAAACACCCATAAATAGAAAACCTTATTTTCTTTTCAAAAGAAAAGATGATCTAATCAAATTTTCTTTATTTTATTAGAAAGGTCTTTCCTACCTAATGATTGTATCGACCGTTATGTTGATCATTTCTTCAACAATAGTGATTACTTACCACCCTTTGGTGCAAATGAGATCTTTTCCCTCATCAACATCGAGATAGATGTCGACTTGATGATACACATTATGAGCAAGTGGGACTCTAACACAAGCTCTTTTATCATAGAAGACCATCACTTTGCCCTACTATTGAAGACCTTTAGGTGATTATCAGGTCATGTATTTCTCACCTCCTAATGAATCAACCCCATTGAGACTTTTTCAGGATCTCTTTGGTCACAATAGGTACATGGCGCGACGACTTGTCTAGAATAGGATCACCGATATTGATGTGTGGGAGAACCTCACTAAACGCACTACTAACATAAATGAGGATATTGTTCAACAATGGAAGACCATCGTTATGCTCCTCTCTCACTTTCTCTTATGCCCATCCGAGGGTGAACGACCATCAACTCGACTTATCGAGGTCTCTATCGCCATGAAGGATGGTTCACATGGTCTAGAAGGATTAGTGCTCGTCGATACACTTATAGGTCTAAATAACACTCCATGCTACGCCACCTCCACATCAATGAGATGATCCCTTTGGTTCTTTATATTTCTCTTTAGAATAATCATAATATTTTATAGTACCCCACAATACCCTATTTCTCTTTTGCTCGTCTACATGCATAGAGGTTTATTGGGGGTAAAGCCCATATATCCTATTGTAGAGGATTATCTGGTTTTGTTCATTGTGCCATATAAAGATTCGTTATCATACGATATCTTATGGATGACTCCCCTTTCATCATATTACTCGGTTTAGAGGAACCTACATCTTATTGTAGCACACCCTTTTTTCCAGAGTTTAGTAGAGACACTACTCTAGTATTTGGGATAGATCTCACCTCATTAGGTTCTCGGCCAACTTGGTTAGAATCATCGCTGAAGTTAGAGATCTTTTCAGATTAGAAAATGAATCATAAAGTATAGACCCTAACCTTGAGATCGAGGAAGAAGTATTTGAAAAAAACGGGTGGATGTTGATTCTTAAGATTAGAATTACTCTCCTAGTCTATAGTAGGATTTTTTCTTTTTCTTTCTTTTTATTCATTATTACACAAACTTTAGTATACACGCGTGACACAAGCTATCACTATATGAGCTAATCACCTAATGCAATAAGAATTAGCAAAATTGGGTGTCTATTCTATTTTAGGGTATGTTTTATAAATTAGTAACAAATATTATTATTCTAAATGTAAAACAAACTTAAAACATGAAAATGTATCATTTAGAAATAATAAGCGCTCATGAGTACAAAGTTTGAATTTTAAAAAATATAGAATCTGATTAAATCTTTTATGTTTTAAATTTAGGAAATGATACTTTTAGATTCTTTCTCTTTAGGGCTATCTATGAGGACCGCCTCTTCTCTTTAGAGGATTTTTATGAACAGTTCGATGTAAGTGAATTTCTCACACTAGCAAGGACAAAGATAAACGTTAGTTTCCAATACAACGTTGTAATCCCATCACTCAACACCTTTGTTTTAGATGAAAGACATTTTTGTAAGACGTTTAAAGAATTTGAAGCAATCTCAATGATTGCACCATTTTACCTTATATTTCTCCCGCCTAGCCTAGGAGACACACACTCGCGATATATATTGCGAGATACAAGCCACACCAGTCTAGAAATTTGCTACATAAATTCTAGCCCATATTCATACAGAATGAACAAACCAGTGTTAGCTTTTGACTCGACTAGAGTGGATCAGGAGAGCCTAAGAAAGCTCGCTTCTAATTTAGTCGAGCCAATGGAAGCAGACACCTTTTCAAAATCTTCATTTCAAAATTTTCATTTTTAAATGGCATGAACCACCTCATTCATTAGACATAAAATAAATGGCTTCCTTGCTTATTTTATTGATTTAGCCTCTTCTATAAGTCATTTTCAAGTAACCTAACACATGTGTAGGGCCTCTAAGACATCATACATCATTCTATCGATTGAAATCAAGTTTAAGTTAATTTTAAATACTTTCAACGATTGATCAGACATGATTTTCTAACGAATGTTTCATCAGAATCTTCAAGTATAAGTTCAATGCCCAACCATGGCTTGAATTCTCTGTTGGATGCTAAAAATGGCCTTGTTTTCTTGGTCTGACCTTCAATCGGTAGCGTGGAAAAATCGATTTGGCTCACGGTCTTCTATGAGGCTGGCTGATTTTCTCTGGTCGGGCTCTGAGTCGGTCAAGAGGCTTGCTGGTTTTCTTTGGCTGGGCTCTCGACCGCTCTTCTAAAAATCAATGATAAAGTTAGCCAATCAGTCGGACCCCCTAGCCAAGAACACATACAAACACCAAGAACACACTAACAAAAAAATAACCCATCACTGAAATATTTTTAGGCTCAAATGTTTATTATAAATAAAATAACATAACAATAAATCTACAATATTAACGTCAAATTATCATACAAATCAAAGAAAACACCAACATTCATTGGTTAAATTTCTTTCATTTCTTTTAATCAAATCTAATTATGTTTTTAGGGACTTTAATTATTTTATCTAACTAATATACAACATTAAGCATCATTTCAAACACTTTCCTTTAAATAACCAATTCATGAACACCTTTCTATAAATTTAATCAATTTAGGTCAATATGGGCATTTTTAATTAGATATTAGTTTGGGAATTCTATTTATACAATAATATTCTAATACACTTTAATTAACAACATACATACTCAATTTTACAATCACAACATTATTCATGCATCAAAATTGAAGAAGGACCACTCTGCCTTTTATTGAAATTGAAATTACAAAACTAAATAGAAAGTGATAGGATTCTCTACAGATTAAGAATATCTTTATAAATTGGCCACCAATTTTCAAAGCAAAATAATAGTATTAAAGGACCAATAAGACAAACTTGATTATTTTAATTTGAAAAATTAAAAATAGAGATTGGGGAGGTCTGAGTGTCTCTAATATTTGTGAAAGGTAACTTATATTATATAAGAGCTGCTAAAAAAACATTAGACTCCTAGAAATATGTTTTTATTCCACTTGGGCCCAATTGAATTTAATCCTCGCTGGCAAATTATGAGTGTGTAATTGGTTAAATGCATCTGCAAATACAAATAATACACTATTTCCAAAACCATTCACCATGTCGAATTTGGAGTTAAATTGAGGGGGAAACGGTTTTAAAGAAATCAAAATTCTCTCCACGCAGTTAGACTATGTTTTTCGTAAAACTTGTTGAAGAACTCGAAGACCGTTGAAAATCCATTTCTTGGTCGTGTGCTCGGTTGGCCTTCCAAACTCTTTTATTATTATTATTATTATTATTATACATATTTTGGTTTATTAAAAACTGAAACTATTTTGTTTTGGGTCCATCAAAACGAAGATTTCTCAAAAATTAATTATTTATTTAATAGCCTCAAAATATATTAATAATTTGTCAAATTATTTCAATTTAACCCATAAGCACTTTATTATATATTTAAAACTCAAAATTAATTATTTTCATAATTCATTTGACACAACAATGACTCCAAAAGTAATTATTCATTTAATAATTCGTACAATGAGCATGTATATGTATTTTATGTAACAATAGGCATGATGTTTATTAAAAGTATAAACTATATAATTGGAGAGTGAAAAATTAATGTCTACAGAATGCCGCTTTTAGACAAAGTTTGTAGAAATGACTCGGTTTAGTAAAATGCACGTCCAAGCTTGATAAATAGACACTATACTGAAAATTCCCAATTTATAATTTATTTAGGATTTATTTAAACAAAGAGAGCAAACCGAACGAGTCCCTCAAGAGACTCGCATATTGATCTTCGTCATTAAGATTTGGTCCACAATCTAATCGTTGTGGGGTTAACTTTATCTTTGCGATATCATCATATACAATTCCTTAAATAGATCGATTTCATTGTTCTCGCCTATCTACTCGATAATCACTAGTTGACTATTCCTTCGATAAGGTTTCATTTATTTTGTTAGATAAAAACTCTTCGTATAGATTAGTTTGATTAACCTCAAATTTGGTTACCTCTCTACTCAATAGTCACATGCTGACTATTCTTCGATAAATTTTTGTTAGAAAAATTAAGTAAGTTAATTTTAAACAGGCCACACATTACAATTTTTGAATATTTATTCTAAATAATCAAAAAAGGAGAAATTGTTAGAAAAATTAAGTAAGTTAATTTTAAACTGGCCACACATTACAATTTTTGAATATTTATTCTAAATAATCAAAAAGGGAGAAATTGTTAGAAAAATTAAGTAAATTAATTTTTACCGGCCAGAGAACTAAACTACTCCTAAACTCTTATGTGCAGGAACAGATCAAGTGGGCTGGAGATCGCATAAACCGGTTGGAGAATACATCAAAGCAATCCGGCTCCAGATGATCAAGTCATGATCAAGAGGAACCGGCTTCAACATTTCAAACAGACCGGCTAGCAAAGAAAAGTTCATACTCCAGCCGGAACATATTACGAAAGGATCAACCGGAAACTCGGAATTACAAGATGACGTAATATGACGAAATAAATGTTTCTTGGGAAAATGCAAGAAGATAAGATTCGGATCAGAAGCATGCGATAAAAACAATGATAATCTACTTATCCGAAGATCCGAATCAGACAACCGAAGGTGCATTTTTGACACGTGTCCAGAACTGCAAGCCGTCTACGTCATCAATACCTCACCGGTACATGCATGCTTGCCAAGTGTCAGAAAAATGAAACGTGCACGCAACATCTCTGAACCGGCGTGGTTTCAAATTGATCAATCACACGGTGAGAGAAGAAGATGACCGTTGGGATCTCATTTACTATAAAAGGAAGACGAAGCGACTTCATTTATAACGGTTTTTGAAACATCTTAAGAGAGAGAAAGAAATCTCACGCGCGATCCTAAATTGTTGTTTCATTTACCCAAAGCATTATTGTATTGTGTTATTGTATTACATCAAGAGTGAAGTGGTGTAACCGGCGAGTAGCGAGATAGGCTCGACCGACATTGTGAGTGTTGTAACTTTAAAGTTAGTGGAGATCCTTCTCATAATCTGAGAAGAAGGGGTGACGTAGGAGAGTTTGCTCCGAACATCCATAAAAAATCCTGTCTCGTGTCTTTTACTTATTTCCTTCTTATTTACTCTAAAACTGAACTACTATTAACCGGAACATAATCCTTAAAACCAAAACCGGTCTATCAATCCTCCTTAACCAACTCCCCATAAACATCTTTCAAGTCGTGTGTGTGCTTCAAGCTGAAACAGACATTTCCGCCCTTGAACTCGGTTCAAGAGTCTGTAACAGCTTGCGTAGTGTTAAGAACAGTTATAGTCTCTAACCGGACTATCACCAATCAAAGCGTGTGTTGTATTGTAGTAAGCGGTCAACCCCCAACACCGGCAACCCCCGGTCCTCCAAGGGCGATCCTGATCCTATCAAGTGGTATTATAGCGAGGTTCTTAACACTCAAGCAACCAAAGAAGATGGGAAGCATGACCCACAACGACAAGCCACCGATGCTAAACAGTGAAGCATTTAGCAACTGGAAGAAACAGATGTATCTTCATCTGATTACGCTAGATGATGAGATGAGTAGGGTTCTGAAGGAATGACCAATAAAGATCAACAAGGAGATAGACGCGTGGACAACTGAAGATCGAAGAAGGAGTAACCTGGACAACCATTGCATGAGACACATCTACAAGGCTATAAACGATAACACACTAAACAAAATATCAGATTGTGAAAATGCAAAGGAAGCCTGGGAAACGATCATTCAGATCCATGAAGGAAACGAAAGAACAAAAGAAAACAAAATCTTGGTGTCTACTCAAAAATATGAGAACATCAGGATGAAACCGGGAGAAAACATGAAAGAGTTCAGCAATCGGTTTACTAGCGTGGTCAACGAGCTGCAAACACTCGGAAAAAGATACGATAACCGGGAGATAATTATCAAAGCATTAAGATCACTGCCGAGCACATGGGATATCAAGACCATGGTGATGAGGGAGTCAAGCAATCTCGGGCAAATGAAGCTGCACGATGTGTTTGAAGATCTAAAAGTATATGAGTTCGAGATCAAGTCTCAGATCTAAGACGAGACATCTACGTCAACTGCAACCAGAGCTCTAGTTACATCGGTAGAACCGGTGGTCCAAGTATCAACCACCATCTAACAACAATTTTAATTATAATTATGTTGATAAATCAAATAAAAGATGTTATAACTGTGATGGTTTTGGACATTTCAGGTCGGAGTGTAGGAAACCAAGAAGGGACGATCGAAAACCGAAAAACAACTACCAATGCAACAACTATCAAGAACCGGTATCAGGGTAACAACTCTAAAGCCAATTAAGGAAAAGAAATACAAAAGGCACTCATCGCATCCGACGGTGGAAGTGAATGGGCGTACTCCGATAATGAAAATGATGAAGATAGAGTAACATGCTTCATGGTAAACGACGAAGAGGTATTTGATTTTTCTTCTGATGAATTTACTAAGGAAGATCTGATTTCTGCACTCAACAAAATGGTCGCTGAGTTCAAAAACATATCTGCTTGTATACCAACTCGGGTGGAACATAAAACCGTAGAGTCAAGTGGTACCGCTGGTGAGCCATGCGAAACCACAGTATATGAACCGACTAAACTATCCTTAGAAAATGAGGAGATAGTTCAACCGGTAACTGAAGAAGATGAACGAACACAGTACATTACGGCTTCTTGGGAAAGATCCCGTGAAGCCGTAAATTAGATGTGCAAGTATAAGAGGCACCTAAATGTAAATTTGGTATTGGATACAAACAAAACAATTCAAACAAATCAAATCACTCTAACGGGATGAAACTCACAAAAGACAATCTTCCTTTCGTAAGATTTGTCAAGAGCTCTTCAACCAACAATGAGGCAGAAACTGTCAGAACCGGAACTAAAATATGTAAGTCCAACTGAATCGGAAAAATGGCTTCATCCTGAGAGAAGGAAAGCCAACCGGTTAGAAGATAAACGAAACAAAACAAGTGCACCTCAAAATAAAAACTATTCATCACCACGATATAAGGCATTTTTGAGCAAAGAGAGCAAGAAATTAAGCCAAATACCATAAGAACCATTACCGGGAAAGTGATCCGACTCATCCAAGTCTGGATCCCAAAGGGACTAATCAACCACGGACCCAACTGAATGTGGGTACCAAAAAGGTGTAAATATTTCTTTTTTCCAAGTGAGGAGAAGCAACCGACTAAGGAACTCGGAATGGTATCTGGACAGTGGATGTTCAAGACACATGACCGGTAACAGCGAACTACTAGCAGATATCACTTATTAAATCGGAGCAGTTATCACATTTGGTGACAACTCAAAAGGTAGAACTGTGGGCAAGGGTAAGATTGTCAATGGTAACCTGTCTATAAATACTATATTATTGGTAGAAAACTTGCATTTCAACCTGTTAAGCATTAGTCAAATGTGCGATGTAGGATACAAAGTTGAGTTTCATAAAAATGCATGCTTAGTTAAAGATCATCAAAATGATATTTTACTAACCGGAAACCGAATGGGAAATATTTACAAATTTGATTGAAAAACTAAGTTTGAAAATCCTGTATGCATGATAGCTGGAAATGACCCAAACTGGCTCTGGCACAAACGACTAAACCATTTGAACTTCAAAACAATAAACTTCATATGCTCTAGGGAATTAGTTTACGGTTTTCCAAATGTCAAGTTTTCAAAAGATAAAGTATGTGCTGCATGTCAAATGGGTAACCAAATAAAGTCTTCTTTCAAAAGTAAAGGAAATCATCAATCCGAACGATGTTTAGAACTCCTGTATATGGATCTGTTTGGTCCGGTTAGAGTAACAAGCCTAGGAGACATGTAATATACTATGGTAGTTGTTGATGATTATTCTAAATTTACTTGGGTAATATTTTTAGCTTATAAAAATCAAGCAACACCAAACCTGATTACACTGATTTTGAGAATACAAAATGAAAAATCTATTCGGGTAAACAAAATCAGAAGTGATAGAGGAACCGAATTTATAAACAGTAATTTAACTACCTTTCTTAATGATTCCGGTATTAGACACGAGTTGTCTAGTGCTAGAACTCCTCAACAAAACGGCCTGGCTGAGAGAAGAAACCGAACTTTCAAGGAAGCTGCAAGGTCAATGATAGCCGATTCGGATATTGCTCAAAACTTTTGGGCCGAGGCTAAATGTTTTTCTAAAACTCCTTTCGAGATATACTATGATAGAATTCCAAACATACGGTATTTTAGAATTTTTGGTAGTAAATGTTTTGTTCACATCAACGACAAAATTATTTGACCGCTTTTGATGCTAAATCCGATGAAGGAATAATGTTGGGATATTCAGCTGTAAGTAAAGCATATAGAATCTATAATACTAGAACTTTAACAGTTGAAGAAACATCTCACGTTGTTTTTGATGAATCGGTTGAACGAAACACTGCATTACCCTTCGACCATCACAACAGAATGGAAAATTATTTATTCTGAAGATGAATATGAGGTTCTGGTTTATAGACGATTTGTTAATGATCAAACGGTTGATGCTGAACCTCAGCCTGATCAAGTTGTTTTACCGCAGAAAGTTGACTCTTCAGTTTCAACTGAAGAAATCGGTCGGTCTGACTCTATTCAGCCTACCAATCAGTCTAACCTTGATCAGCCAACCGAACGCTTGGAAGACACGTCTCGGATAAACCTCATAAGGAACAAAAATCATCCTCTTGAACTAGTAATAGGTAACATATCCTCACCCGTCCGAACTAGGCAACAAAATTTGGAACACTATGAAAACTCAACTTTCATATCACAAATTGAGCCGAAAAAGGTGGATGAAGCGTTGTCAGATCCCGATTGGATCCTAGCAATGCAAGAGGAACTAAACGAGTTTGAGAGAAATAAAGTCTGGTACCTAGTCCCTAGACCGAAAAATAAACCTGTTATAGGATAACGATGGGTATTCAAAAATAAACTCAATGAAGACGGTTTAGTTACGAGGAATAAGGCCAGGTTAGTGGCTCAAGGCTATAAACAGGAAGAAGGCATTGATTTTGAAGAATCATTTGCTCATGTAGCTAGACTTGAGGCCATTAGAATATTTCTAGCATTTGCAGCTTTCAAAAATTTCAAAGTCTTTCAAATGGATGTTAAAAGCGCTTTTCTAAACGGTAAAGTAAATGAAGAGGTGTATGTTAATCAACCTTCAGGTTTCAAAAATTCAGAATACAAAAACCATGTTTACCGGCTAAATAAAGCCTTTTACGGTTTGAAATAGGCTCCAAGAGCCTGGTATGATACATTAACGCAATTCTTATTTAATCACAAGTTTACAATAGGTTTAGTCGATAAAACTCTTTTCAAATTTGAGAAAAAGGAACACATATTACTCGTTCAAATCTATGTTGATGATATTATTTTCCTAGGGCTTCAGGTTAAGAACATTGAAATCGGAACGTTCATAAGCCAGCCAAAGTAAACAGCCGAACTGTTGAAGAAATTTGGAATGGATACATGTGCTGAGGCGGCTACACCGATGAGCTCCTCCGTAAAGCTAGACAAAGATGAGGATGGTCAAGTCGTCGACATCACGACATATCAATGAATGATTGGATCTCTACTCTACCTAACAGCCAGCCGACCGGACATCCTGTTTGCGGTCGGAGTATGCGGGAGATTTCAAGCCAATCCAAAGCAATCACACTACACCGCCGCTAAAAGGATCTTAAAGTATCTGAAAGGGACTCAAGATGTGGGACTTTGGTACCCAAAAGATTCAAGTTTCAATCTCATTAGTTATTCAGATGCAGACTACACAGGCTGCAAAATCGATAGAAAGAGTACAAGTGGGACTTGCCAATTTCTGGGAGACCGACTTGTCTCATGGAACAACAAGAAGCAAACTTCAGTTGCAACATCAACCGCAGAGGCAGAGTACCTAGCAGCCGGAAGCTGCTGTGCACAACTCCTCTGGATCGAACATCAACTAAGAGACTTTGGCGTAATAGCTGAAGAATCGCCAATATTCTGTGACAACACTAGTGGAATAACGATCACATACAATCCGGTGTTGCACTCAAGAACGAAACACATTGACATAAGACATCATTTCATCCGGGAGCATGTTCAACAGAAGCACATCCGGCTGGAATACGTCTCAACTGAGCAACAAGTGGCTGACATCTTCACCAAACCGTTACAGGAAGCTAAGTTCTCTCATTTCAGAAATATTTTAGGACTTACTGATAGCAAGCAACTTATACCATAATCATCCATGCATGGTGTCAACATACATTATCATGAAAACCGGAATATGTGTTCAAGGAGAAGATCTCGCTTCTCAAACCGTATCCCAATAGGACATTAAACATTCAAGGATGCCAACCGGGAGGAAGTCTCCGGTTATACCTAATAACTTCATAATATCAAACCACATGTATACATAATAAGCGGTTCAAATGACTTGGTAAAACGGATAAGATTAATCCAAAGCTGAACAAATGTTGATGTGATTCAATATTTCTTCACACCGGAATAAGATATCCAACTAAAATCGGTCACGGAAAACCAATTAGTAAAAATGCATCATGGTTTCGGTAAACTGAACTTTTCTGGTTAACTTGGGACGGCTAACCGCGTTCTCATGCACATCTTGAGAAATGAAGCTTATAATTAATAAAATAGTATACCTCAATCGAGATGACGATACGTGTCCATCATCAAGAAAGGGAGACTAACATCTTGTCAATATATATATTGTCATAATGAAAATCCTTAGTAATGATTAATTTTGCATTGGAAATAAACATTATTCACTTCAACAAGTTAAACCCTATTAATTAACCAATGACATCACTAAGCATGCTTAACCTACTAACCTAGTCGAACCCCTGGCTATATAAACAACCCTTCATCCTTCACAATACTTCACAAATTCACTATTCACAAAATCTCTTGAACTAAACCTATCACAAGAATATGAACTATGATCCACTCTCCAAGAAGATCCTGCTGGCTGATTTCAACTCTATATATCAATATGAAGACCACGACATCAAAGAAATATTCTTAGAGTTGAAAGAAGCGGGCTAAGAAGATTCTTGGAGAACAAATTTATCATCGACTACTTGGTAGTCGATGAGTTCTTCGAAACGGCAAAAGAAGTGCACCGAGACATTATCGTGGCACGGGTCTACGGTCAATCATTCCTATTCAGCGAGACGGATTTCGCAGAATATTGCTGTTTACCCACTGAAGGGGTAACCGACCTCACTTACTCCCCGATGACCATTGAAGAAATGTGTCATCGGTTCTCCAACTCCAATATCCCGGTTAAGCCTTGGGGTGCTAAGAGTTAACTTTCTCACAAATACCAGATTCTGTGTGAGATGTTGGGAAAGTCTGTTCTGGGTAGAGAGAAGAGCTACTACTATACCCAGAGAATTTTCGAAATGATGATTGCCATCACGGTCGGGACACCAGTAAACTAGTCCTGGATCATCTTCAGCAATCTGAAGAAGATGATCATTTCAAACAAAACCGGCTACGCTCCTCAGCTAAGCGGTTTTTGTGAAAGTCTGGACATCCATTCCGACCCCTTCGTCACTCTCCACCCGAAGCATGTGCTCACAAAGGAGAGAATCCAGGAGCTAATCGACCGGTGGGAAGCGGCAAGAGCTAAGAAGAATCAAGCCGCCGGATCATCCAATGTCTATTCTTTTTCTTATTTCTCAATTCTCAAACCGGTAATTTTGCTGTACTACCGGTTTTGTACTTCTCTTTAATGAAAATCTTTCCTTTCATCTTCGGTCAAAATCCTAAGAAATCTTGATAAAATAAAAGACATTAATTGCGCTACATCAAACAATATCTAATCAGTCTTGAAAACTGAAATGTCTGCTTTCCAAGAAGCATGCCTAATCCAAATAGACTAGACAATCTACAAACGGATTATTCCCTTGAAAATTGATAAGCATTTATGAATATACATAAACGGTCTGATTTTTCAAATATTCTCATTAAATGCAATCAAACCTCCTGCTTATAAAAAGGGATTTCATTCCCCTTCAGCAAATCACACTTCAAAAATTTTCTTCTCTCTCTAAGCTAGAATCTTCAGACCTCATTCATCCTTTGTTCAAATTCTTTCTTGAAAAATGAATGTTGAAATGCGAAACACTATTATCGTCGACTTCTACGAAGTATTGAACTCTAGGTTTGAAGAAACCATCTTTTCACCAATCGTAGAATCCGGGCTGCGACACTTTCTTGAGGGTTCGAACATTATTCTTGAAGAGGAGGTGTTTGAATTTTTCAACAATGGGCACATACTCGATGATGAAAGCATCAGGACCATCTTTGACGGATCATTCCATCGGCTTACCGAGGAGTCTTTCGCCAACTTCTATCAACTTCCATCCGAAGGATTTTCGGATTTTCCAACACCCCACTTTCCAGCCAAAGAACACTATGCCTTCATCTTCTCCAACTCTATTCATCCGGTTGATGACTGCGGTGAGAAGGACGAACTTGCACCTCAATACCAAGTTTTTCATGACTTGGTACAACGGTCTATCATGGGCCGAATGACTAACCAGAACTACAACCAGAAGCATTCGACCTCATGATCGCAATAGTCACAGAATCCTCCATCAACTTGGCTTCATATCTCTTCAATAATTTGAAGAAACTCATCTCAACTCAAAGGGAAAGAATTGGTTTTGCTCCCCAGATCAGCCGATACCTGCAAGCTCATCTTCCCAACCATGGACCCAGTGTTCCTGTCGGACCGGCCAACATCATGACTCGACCCATCCTGGATAGATGGATAACGAGAATTGAGAACCGGACTGGCAACACCGTGGATGAATGGATTGACAGAATGATAGAGGGAGAGTGGTTTGGATTTATGTAATTTTATAATTCTTCCGGTTACTTCTGGTCATTTTGTTGTACGATCAGATAACCACATCTGATCCTATATCTTCCGGCTTAATATAAGAATTTTCATACTTTTTGTTAATGGTTTTTCACGCAAATTTCTTTCTGGTTCTGATCTTAGTAATCATCAAAACTTTCGGTTAACCAAAGCTTCCGGTTAACAAAATTTTCGGTTAAGGAAATAAATCTCAAAACATAATTTCAAAATTTACCGCTCACAGTTTACCGCCCACAATTTACCGCCCAAATCTTACCGCCCATAGTTAATCTCCGCAATAACCGCCGAAAGTTACTGCAGTAACTTTTGGAGGGAAAATTGGCGCCAAAACGAAGAATGAAGTGACGGTTCAACTTCTTAACCGTTCAAAACCGCTCCCTATATAAGACAAAAATAGTTCATTATTTATTCACGCTTTCTCTCTCTAAAAATTCACACAACTTTCTGCATTCTAATCCTCTCACGATCTTCAATTTCTTCGTTACACTATCTCACCATGGAATCAAATAAAGCACTCTTCAAATATATCTTGCAGGTCGATTTCAACGACATCGAAGAACACACTGCAGAAGAACACAAAACTATGCTCCAATCCGTAAGGGATTCTGGGTTAGAAACTTATCTTTATGGTCCGTTCTTCGTGAATCCGTCAAAAGTTGAAGAGTTTCTAAGAACGGCGGCTCTAACGAAGAGAACAGTCTCTGCCACCGTGTGCGGTAAGGCAATCAACATAACGGAAGTAGTATTATTGGAAGCTATCGGTTTGCCAAATTCCGGGAAAGACTTCAAAGCAAGTTGATCGGATGCAGAATCTAACGCTGTCCGGCTAGCCATTTCAAGTGATGACACGAATTTGGTGTCTCACTCCAGCCGGAAGAATAAAATCAAGCCTGAATTCAGATGGCTGGTGGATATCATATCTAAATCTCTTCAGGGCAAAGGAGGAAACTTCGATAATTTGACAAAGCTGAAGTTGCAAATGTTGATGGCAATTGTCCGTAGTGACAAGATTTACTGGGGAAGTGTTTTGTTCGAACAGTTTTGCGAAATGGTGGTCAAAATGAACGGTCGGGTCTAAGCATACGCCATGCAGATTGGGAAGATTCTGCGATTTATTCACGTCAAAATCAGTGAAGGTGAACCACTTTACTCCGGCAACATTCTGACTTCTGAACACATGAGCAAGAAAACTACTAAGACGGCCAAGCCGAAGGCTACAAGGGACAAATCCGCAAAAAAAGCCGGACCGACTGCACCGTTCGGTGAGAGCTCCAAACAATCCGATCCAAAGGGAAAGGTTAAACAAACCGAGGTCACGCAGAAAAAGGGAAGAGTAAAGAAATTAGCGAAGAAAAGCAACAAGAAACCGGAAGATTCCGAGAAAACTCTATCCTCGGAACAATCTCCCAAACCGACTGATCAACTACATCAACCAATCCCGCTTAACACAGTCCATCCAAAATTGGCCGAACCACCTTCATCAAGGCAAACCGAATCCTCGGGGAGCCAAGAAACTCTATCCAAGTCAAAAGAGATTCCAGCTACAAAGGTTAGCATTCACTCTCAAAACACTAAATCTCCGACCAAAAACCTTGACGATATAATCACAGATGTCGGACTGAGAACCTTAGAGGTAATAGAGGACGTAGTCCAAAATATTACTCATGAAACTGAAGACGATGTAACAAGTCTTCTCCAGAACACTGATCAGGTTGGAGAAACCGGTCAGACTGAAATTCACCCGGTCGAAGAAACGGCCAACTCCGAAAACATCACCCCTCCTGCTCAGGAGGAAAACAACGAAGAAAGAGAACCATCCGGTTTGGTTGGGGACAAATCCGTTCCAACCGGATCGAACCCTCAACTAGCCCTAGATGGGCCGTCCAATCAATCTATCACACCTGAAGGTCCATCTTAGGTTTTCAAAGGAAAAGAAGTTATGATCGAAGATTCTCCGGTGCGAGGAGAAAGTGAACTGCAAACCGGTCCCAGACAATCTGAAATCTTACCCGACGCTGAGGTACCTATTTCAGTAGAAGAAGAAGAAGCAATAAGAGTTCATCCGGGACATGAATAAGGAGGCTGAAGAAATGGCCGCCCCTTATCACTTATGGGTCAGACTACGATGTGAAACAAAGTTTTCCGACATGATCCCCGACTTT
Organism: Impatiens glandulifera; assembly: GCF_907164915.1. Classification (NCBI taxonomy): domain Eukaryota; kingdom Viridiplantae; phylum Streptophyta; class Magnoliopsida; order Ericales; family Balsaminaceae; genus Impatiens; species Impatiens glandulifera. The sequence goes on from NC_061863.1 coordinate 27,617,184, forward strand.
AATGGAAATGAATATTGGGCGAAACTCTTGCTGTTAGAACAGGAAGCTCTAAGAGTTATGGGTACTGAAGTCATCCAGGCTGCATACGCCAAATCACAGATGATGGAAGAATACGCCAAGCTACAGGCGGTAGATGATGCATTGAAGAAGGCAAAAGGAAAAGAATTAACTTCGATGGAATTAAAAATGATCAAGCAGTTTCAGAAAGTAAGAGATGATCTCACAAGTAATGTTAACCGGCTAGAGGCAGAATGGAGAGAAACCTGCAAACAACTTCTTTTACATGCCGATCAGTTTTAAAGCAGACCAATCTTCAAAATCGTTGAATCTTCAAAATCGGAGAATCTTCCAAGTCGGCAGAAAACCGGCAAGAGGGGCATCAGCCGCATGAAACTGAACACGAGGATAACCGAGGCATATTTCCATCTCAGACTGATCAGAATCCGGGACTTGAGCAAATAAAAGAAGTTGTTATTAATACAATCATCTCGACCACCTAGACCAGCAGGCGGTGTCTTCCGGTTCAACCAATGTAATACCAGTACATCAAGTGTTTTGGCCGTATAGAGCATAGACGCGGACAAAAGAGCAAGAAAATGGAGGGAAAAGGAAGAGCTCAAGCAAAAGGAAAAGGAAAAGGAAAAGGGGGGGGGGGTCATCCAACCTTTAGCTTGCCTTCTTATGAACTTGTTTATACTATCTATCACTATTTTGTTTAAAGAACTAACTTATTTTCATCTTAAGATCTCAAAGTTTTTGTATACTGAACATCTTTCAAAAAATCAGCTTATTTTGAAACTTTTCCTTGAAAACATCAAAAAGGGAGAAATTGTTAAACATATTTTTCAAAACCGGCCACACATTACAATTTTTTAATATTTATTCTAAATAATTAAAAAGGGAGAAGTTGTTAGAAAAATTAAGTTAATTTTAAACCGGCCACACATTACAATTTTTGAATATTTATTCTAAATAATCAAAAAGGGAGAAATTGTTAGAAAAATTAAGTAAGTTAATTTTAAACCGGCCACACATTACAATTTTTGAATATTTATTCTAAATAATCAAAAAGGGAGAAATTGTTAGAAAAATTAAGTAAGTTAATTTTTACCGGCCAGAGAACTAAACTACCCCTAAACTCTTATGTGCAGGAACAAATCAAGTCGGCTGGAGATCGCATAAACCGACTAGAGAATACATCAAAGCAATCCGGCTCCAGATGATCAATTCATGATCAAGAGGAACCGGCTTCAACATTTCAAACAGACCGACTATCAAAGAAAAGTTTATACTCCAGCCGGATCATATTACGAAAGGATCAACCGGAAACTCAAAATTACAAGATAACGTAATATGACGAAATAGATGTTTCTTGGGAAAATGCAAGAAGATAAGATCCGGATCATAAGCATGCGATAAAAACAATGATGATCTGCTTATCCGAAAATCCGAATCAGACAGCCGGATGGTGCATGTTTGACACGTGTCTAGAACTGCAAGCCGTCTAGGTCATCAATACCTCACCGGTACATACATGCTTTCCAAGTGTCAGAAAAATGAAACGTGCATGCAACATCTCTGAACCGGCGTAGTTTCAAACTGACCAATCCCATGGTGAGAAAAGAAGATGACTGTTGGGATTTCATTTACTATAAAAGGAAGACGAAGCGACTTCATTTATAACGGTTTTTGAAACATCTTAAGAGAGAGAAAGAAATCTCACGCGCGATCCTAAATTGTTGTTTCATTTACCGAAAGCAATATTGTATTGTGTTATTGTATTACATCAAGAGTGACGTGGTGTAACCGGCGAGTAGCGAGATAGGCTCGACCGACATTGTGAGTGTTGTAACTTTAAAGTTAGTGGAGATCCTTCTCATAATCTAAGAAGAAGGGGTGATGTAGGAGGATTTGCTCCGAACATCCATAAAAATCTTGTCTTGTGTCTTTTACTTATTTCCTGCTTATTTACTCTAAAACCGAACTACTATTAACCGGAACATAATCCTTAAAACCAAAACCGGTATATCAATCCTCCTTAACCGACTCCCCATAAACATCTTCCAAGTCGTGTGTGCTTCAAGCTGAAACACACATTTCTGCCATTGAACCCGGTTCAAGAGTCTGTAACAGCTTGCGTAGTGTTAAGAACGGTTATAGTCTCTAACCGGACTATCACCAATCAGAGCGTGTGTTGTGTTGTAGTAAGCGGTCAACCCCCAAAACCGGCAACCCCCGGTCCTCCAAGGGCGATCCCGATTCTAACAATTTTCCTTTGTTTTACAACTCTTCAGATATATTAGTTTTATTGATCTCAAATTTGATTACATCTATACTCGTTATTCACAAGTTGACTATTCTTTGATAAGACTTCATTTGTCGTGTTAAATAAAACTCCACAAATAGATTGGTTTCATTCATCTCGAATTTGTTTACCTCTCTACTCGATAGTCATAGACGGACTATTCTTCAATAAGATTTCCTTTGTTTTTGTTAGATACAACTCCACGGATAGATTGATTTTATTGATCTCGAATTTGATTACCTCTCTACTCCATAGTGACATGCTAACTATTCTATATTAAGACTTCATTTGTTTTTTTAGGTATAACTTCTCGGATAGATCGACTTCATTTATCTCGAACTTGATTACCTTTCTACTCAATAGTCCAATGCTGACTATACATCGATAAAGCTTCCTTTATTTTGTTTTTACAATTCTCCATAAAGATCGACTTCATTGATCTCGAACTTGGTTACCTTTCTACACGATAGTCAAAAGCTAACTATTCTTCGATAATGTTTTCTTTGTTTTGATAGATACAACTCCCCAAAAAGACCAGTTTCATTGATTTTGAAAAAAGTTGTTGTTAGATAAAACTTACTAGATAGATCGATTTCATTGTTCACAATTCATTTTATTTTTTTAATAAAATGCCCTTAGTTTTACATGGAGTCTTTTAATTATTTTCATCATTTGTCATGTAAGGAGTTAAACCCCTTTTAATCTTTTAGGTCTTGGCATTTTTTCCATTTCTTTTTGACATGTAACGATGTTAGATTGAAATATCTTAAAAAATCGGTTTTGTCCATTGTACGCTGTTTTATTTTGCTACTGTTTTAAAAAAAAAGCCTTTTGTATTATTTTGAAGAGATCTTTCCTATTACATGTTCTTATCCATTCGAATACCCTATCTTAAAAGGCAATTTGTGCGATCTAAATTTGATCGGTCGCATGTCTTACCTATCTATTCGAGTACTCCGCCCATGAAGGGTATGCAACGAAATATTTTAATGTTAGACGTAACACATACATATTTCAGAAAAAAGTTTTTCTATATAAATTATGTTATAGAACCCCTTGACTTACATTCCTTTCGAATTTCGTAAAGAGTAGATATGACGAATATTCATCTAGGATGTTGTCCTATCTCAAAGATGAAGAACCAAAGTGGAGTTCTATTCCATAGCCTTTTTAGTTGGCCCATACAAGTTTTAGATTAGTATGTGTAAAAACATAATAATCTAATTGACTTTAAGGATCGCCACACTAGTTTACTTCACAAAGAAACAAAGGAAAGAAAATCAGAGTATTCTTGGATTAAGGGTTTGTTGCTTGGTTACGATATAAAATAGGGTCTTAGTACTATATCATATGCACTTGCTTCGAAGAACAATCTCTACTCGAATGTAATTGGACATTGTGTTTCATGAAGGTATGTTAAACATGCATTATGAGTTAAGAATTTTTTTGCTTGTGAATATCCTAACCTTATGTCTAAACTATCTTTTCTTAAAGATGACTCTAAGCTTCAATTTAAATAATGTTGATATTAATCCATTGAATTCTATTGGTAGTTATTATCATGTCTTTTGTCTATTTAGAAGGATAATATTATTCTTACTTCAGAGATGACAACGGAAAACTTTGAAAGACAAAGAGATATAATGAAACATTAAATTCTCCTCGGGCACATGTGAACGAAAAACGAGAATAAGTTGATTGCATGTCGCTTGAGTGTGTGCTTGCTTTGTTCGAACTATGAATCCTTGTGGGAAATAAGTTTACGAGTTTATAACAAACTATGAATCCCTATGACAAAGGAGTTCACAAGTGTAGGAAGATAAGGATTGAGGGTTTGAGGGAACTAGAGCCTCGTTATGAAACAACTAAAATCAAGAATTTTTATAAAAGTTTTGAAATTATTTGAAAGTTTTTGTGTATGCCGAACATATTTTTGGGAGAATTTTTCACTTGAGTTTGAAATTTTCGGAGTTACAAAACTCTAGATATGACACTACTAAAATAGTATTTTTCTAAACGTTCTTCGAAAATAATGAAACATTTCATAACGGTAAAAAATAGTTGTGTAGATCCGTCGTAGAAATTAAAATAGGTGTACTTGTATTGTGTTGTCGGGTTGCATAAGACACCTTAACTAACAAATTGACACTCTAGACCAGTGTCATTCGATAGAGTTATCTTTTCAAACTATAGGTAGCAATCTAATTATGAAACTATGTAACATAGGTTATGAATTTCTAACCATAGGCATGTTCAGTTTAATCCTATTTCGGACACATCGGCTTGTACTGCCAATTTCTTGTGGTTAAGAACTTCAATCTGAAACGTGGATCAAACAAATCTTGTAGATAAATTTTCAAGATTTCCAAAATATTCAAGAACATCCAAAACCATCGTTTGTCTGGCATATGTGAACGACAAATGAGAATCAGTTGATTACATGTTGCTTGAGTGTGTGCTTGCATTGTTCGAACAATGAATCCTTGTGGGAAAGGAGTTTACGAGTTTATAACAAACTATGAATCCCTGTGACAAAGGAGTTCACAAGTGTAGTAGGAAGATGAGGATTGAGGGTTTGAGGGAACTAGAGCCTCGTTATGAAACAACTAAAATCAAGAATTTTTACAAAATTTTTGAAATTATTTGAAAGTTTTTGTTCAAGCCGAACATATTTTTGGGAGAATTTTGCACTTGAGTTTGAAATTTTCAAAGTTACAGAACTCTAGATATGACACTACTAAAATGAGTATTTTTCTAATTATTGTTCGAAAATTATGAAACATTTCGTAAAGGTCAAAAATAGTTGTGTGGATCCGTCGTAGAAATTAAAATAGGTGTACTTATCCGAAGATCCGAATCAGACAGCCGGAAGGTGCATGTTTGACACGTGTCCAGAACTGCAAGTCGACTACGTCATCAATACCTCACCGGTACATGAATGTTTGCCAAGTGTCAGAAAAATGAAACGTGCACGCAACATCTCTTAACCGGCGTGGTTTCAAACTGACCAATCCCACAGTGAGAGAAGAAGATGACCGTTGGGATCTCATTTACTATAAAAGTAAGACGGAGCGACTTCATTTATAACGGTTTATGAAACATCTTAAGAGAGAGAAAGAAATCTCACGTGCGATCCTAAATTGTTGTTTCATTTACCGAAATAATTATTGTATTGTGTTATTGTATTACATCAAGAGTGAAGTGGTGTAACCGGCGAGTAGCGAGATAGGCTTGATCGGAATTGTGAGTATTGTAACTTTAAAGTTAGTGGAGATCCTTCTCATAATCTGAGGAGAAGGGGTGACGTAGGAGGGTTTGCTCCAAACATCCATAAAAATTTTTGTCTTGTGTCTTTTACTTATTTCCTGCTTATTTACTCTAAAACCGAACTACTATTAACCGGAACATAATCCTTAAAACCAAAACCGGTCTATCAATCCTCCTTAACCGACTCCCCATAAACATCTTCCATGTCGTGTGTGTGCTTCAAGCTGAAACAGACATTTCCGCCCTTGAACCCGGTTTAAGAGTCTGTAACAGCTTGCGTAGTGTTAAGAACGGTTATAGTCTCTAACCGGACTATCACCAATCAGAGCGTGTATTGTGTTGTAGTAAGCGGTCAACCCCCAAAACCGGCAACGCCCGGTCCTCCAAGGGCGATACCGATTCTAACAATTTTCCTTTGTTTTACAACTCCTCAGATATATTAGTTTTATTGATCTCGAATTTGATTACATCTCTACTCGTTATTCACAAGCTGACTATTCTTTGATAAGACTTCATTTGTCGTGTTAAATAAAACTCCACAAATAGATTGGTTTCATTCATCTCGAATTTTTTTACCTCTCTACTCGATAGTCATAGACGGACTATTCTTCAATAAGATTTCTTTGTTTTTGTTAGATACAACTCCACGGATAGATTGATTTTATTGATCCCGAATTTGATTACCTCTCTACTCCATAGTCACATGCTAACTATTCTATTTTAAGACTTCATTTGTTTTTTTAGATATAACTTCTCGGATAGATCGAATTCATTGATCTCGAACTTGGTTACCTTTCTACTCGATAGTCCAATGCTGACTATACATCGATAAGGCTTCCTTTCTTTTGTTAGATACAATTCTCCATAAAGATCGACTTCATTGATCTCGAACTTGGTTACCTTTCTACTCGATAGTCAAAAGATAACTATTCTTCGATAATGTTTTCTTTGTTTTGATAGATACAACTCCCCAAAAAGATCAGTTTCATTGATTTCGAAAAAAGTTGTTATTGGATAAAACTTACTAGATAGATCGATTTCATTGTTCACAATTCATTTTATTTTTTTTAATAAAATGCCCTTAGTATTTACATGGAGTCTTTTAATTATTTTCATCATTTGTCATGTAAGGAGTTAAACCCCTTTTAATCTTTTAGGTCTTGGCATCTTTTCCATTTCTTTTTGACATGTAACAATGTTAGATTGAAATATCTTAAACAATCGGTTTTGTCCATTGTACGCTGTTTTATTTTGCTACTGTTTTAAAAAAAAAGCCTTTTGTTTTATTTTGAAGAGATCTTTCCTATTACATGTTCTTATCCATTCGAATACCCTGTCTTAAAAGGCAATTTGAGCGATCTAAATTTGATCGGTCGCATGCCTTACCTATCTATTCGAGTACTCCGCCCATGAAGGGGATGCAACGAAATATTTTAATGTTAGACGTAACCCATACATATTTTAGAAAAAAGTTCTTCTATATAAATTATGTTATAAAACCCCTTGACTTACATTCCTCTCGAATTTTGTAAAGAGTAGATATGACGAATATTCATCTAGGATGTTGTCCTATCTCAAAGATGAAGAACCAAAGTGGAGTTCTATACCATAGCCTTTTTAGTTGGCCCATACAAGTTTTAGATTAGTATGTGTAAAAACATAATAATCTAATTAACTTTAAGAATCGCCACACTAGTTTACTTCACAAAGAAACAAAGGAAAGAAAATCAGAGTATTCTTGGATTAAGGGTTTGTTGCTTGGTTACGAAATAAAATAGGGTCTTAGTACTATATCATATGCACTTGCTTCGAAG